>NW_010243595.1:0-37633 GCF_000690775.1 Eurypyga helias | reverse complement strand
GCAGGAACTGGTGTGCCTTAAGCTATTCAAATTACATCGCTGCAGCAAAACATAACGTGCAGTAGACTGATGAAGTTTAAGGTCTGAGTGTGCTAGGTACAGATCAGGCTGCATTCGTTACCACCTCCAGCTCCAACACCCCCAGGCACTGCAGCAAGTACTAGAGGCTGCAGCTACCGGGCTGCTGAGGATAACCCTCCATCCCTCTGGGACTACTCCCAGAAATCAGAGGTGCATGCAGCGCACAAGCTGACCTGAAGCCAGGCTCCAGCATTCAAGTCCCAAGGGGAAAAAGAAGAGCTTGAAGGAGAGGGCTGTCTTTCATAAAAAGGTGGCAAATTACATTCCAGAAGTACAATTGGAGTGCCTTGACTTTGATTTGATTTTTATAAGGTGTCTTACCTTGGAAGTTGTGTCAGGGGCTTCAAGGGTGCCAGGATTTCATACAGCCCAAATGTACAAGCAGTTGTAGAGCTTTTACACATTATGGAACAAGTACTTCGAGGTCTTTTTTAAACATCCATGGAGTCTACCCTGTGCCACTTACAGCTGATCTAAGTTACTGATTCCTTCACGTGCTAGAAAGGACTTAAATCCTCATTTGTCTCTTCAACATCCTGCTCTGGCAACTCTGGATTTACTCACGTTTTGCCTTACAGGTAATAAATAAAGCATTTTTCAAACTGACC
The DNA here is from genome assembly GCF_000690775.1 of Eurypyga helias. Lineage (NCBI taxonomy): Eukaryota > Metazoa > Chordata > Aves > Eurypygiformes > Eurypygidae > Eurypyga > Eurypyga helias. The sequence goes on along the minus strand of NW_010243595.1, from coordinate 36,944 downwards.
AGTGATGAAGCAGATCAGCCAGAAGACCCCGCGGCACAGAAGGAAGACGTGGTGCTCCTGGAAGTAACCCTGAACAGGCCATTCCTTTTAGCTGTTCTCGAAGAGAAGTCGAGGGCAATGCTTTTCCTGGGCAGGGTAACAAACCCACTGCACGGGGTTTAAACACCAGCACGGGGGATGGGGAGGGACGGGAACGACGCGCATTTCCCACCACCTTTCTCTTATTCATCAGCTAGTTTTCCGATCTTGTCAAGCACTCTGCTTAGCTTTGAGACAAAGAAGGTAGTGTTTGAAATACAGCTTTTTGAAAGCTGAAACATTTCATTCTTGTTCATCTGTTTCACATGAGGCAACTCATACTCTTCCCTCCAGCTTCTCTTCTTTCCTTAGTCCCACTTTGTCTCCCTTCTGCCCCCAGCTCCCCTTTTCAGTGCAGTGGGGATGACATGGTAGCCCGCAGGGCACTGGCTTAAACAAAACCCTTGTTTTATAAGCACAAGCAGCATTTACTATAGAAAGGTACAGAAAAGGACCTTATCATTCCTTAAGAGGTCACTTTGTCATTTCTAGTTTGGTCAGTATTGCAAGAGAGCTCCCCCTTTACGTTAGAGTGAAAGTTTTACAGTTACCCACAGAGATTTCTAGTTTCATCAGCAATATTTTCCTTTACAACCACATGGGCAGGCTTCAGTCTCCCACTGAGACCAGATTTTTGCCTTGCAAGCAAAAACACATTTAGAGGAACTTTCTTCTTTCTGCAGCCCAGATGGATAAGTTCATTTCTTAACTCTGTGGAAAAGCTAAAAATAGGGTTTGGTGGCATTAATGAGCTGTGATGGATAAATTCTCACAGCCTGACAGAATTTTCTCCCTCCCCCTTTTTTTTTTTAGGGAAAAAAGGGCCTACTATTCCAATACAGTTCCATTCCTTGGATTAATTTCTAACCTGAGATGCATTTATTACAGCTGTATAGTGAAAAAGAATATTACTGGTTAGAGTCCAGATCTGTAAACTTCTAACATACCCAAACCGTATGTTCTTAAAAAATAGCATTAGTAGCAATAATCTCAATCAGTATCAGCAGTGGATGTGCTGGGTACACATGAATAAAAAGGTGTCAGTGGTCCAATACAACTCTTGGCAGAGTCATAAAGGTTTGAAACACTAAACTGGACCAACAGATTATTAGACCACTCTTGAATTAGGTAGTGAGGAATTGGGAGTGAAGTCTCAGCACCAAGGAAAGCCTCTCAGTGGAACGAGGATTTCCACTTCTCTTCTTTAGATTTGTCTCTAGAACTGATAGCGTTTAGAAAAATAACTGGAAACCCCCCTCTTTGGTATAGGGTGCCAACATATCCTACAGACCATGGTAGCCCCCGGGCAACCAGTGGCAGACATGCCTATCCAATCCAATCCACTAATGCCAGTGGCTCGTTATCGGTGATGTAGGTACGCGACAGATCCTTCTAGCTTGATGGACAAGAGTAATAAATAACACAACTCACTCTCCAGACTGCTGGGATTTCAAGTGCTATGATATAGTAGCCACCTATTTATCCGATTGTACTGTATGTATTCCAGATGCTCTAACATCTAAATACTGTACTTGTATTATATACAGAAGCAATTAACTATGAATATGCAGAGACAGAAAGATGCCAATAAAACCATTTCCAAGTTGCTTTGCCACAGTTCAGTTTGGTTTATGTCCGTAACTACATCCCTTGTTCTGGCTTCTGAAATGTGCTCCAAGTCAGCTTTATGTTCTTTAAGACAGGAAGTTGCAAATTACCATGTCATGCAGCCGAAGACACAGCTGCGAGCACGGAGGAGGCAGCTTCTAAGCGGTCATACTAATCTAAACGTTACCCCGTTGACCCAATAAAGTCAGAAGGTAGCATCAGGCACGAAGAAAATTTCAGACCACAAAACGTTCCACTCCTATCAGGAAGATGGAAGATAACTAACAGGAGGCCCTGCCCATGCTGCCAGTAAGTTCTGGGACAAAATTCCCAGGTGGGGACTGCACGCCCTTGGAGGACTCCACACCCTCTCCCAGTGGTTACGGGCAGAAAAACGAACAGACGAAACCCACCACCCAAAAACCCAAACAATTCTCAGAGAAGAAAGTTGGTGGTGGAACACACCTCTCCATCGACACCCTGGGGAAGAAAAGGAAGGAAGGAAGAAAGTGTCGAGACAGGGAACTGCAAGTGTACTGGCCAGAGCCAGAGCTGGGAAGAGAGAGGTGCTGGAGCAAGTGCTACAGTACCAAAAGATAAGCTATCAGTACCCATTCTTCCAGATATTTAAATGGTAAAAAACCCCAAATAAACCACAAAAAACAGACCACCCCACACCTCCCCAACTCTCCGCTTCCCCGACAATGTATATTCTCCTGAAACTTGTTTCTGACATGGATTTTATGTCTAAAAATTTTATGGCTTTTTCTACTCTTCACTCTCCTCCAGCTCCACCAAATTCCTCTGCCATGCACACAACGATGCACATGCCAAGCACCCTAAGCCCTGAGCATCACTCGCACGCTGAGCTCTCGGCTGCAGTCTACTGCCCAACATCTGGTGAATGAAGCACCTAAAAATCAGGCTCTAACTAACAGGCTTTTTAAGTTTCATCAAAACAATGCAGTTCACCCCTGAGCATAGCTGACACTTACGCTGATAAGCTTAAAATAAAAAATAAATCTAGACAGTTTGCTTCCTCATCCCTCCAGTTCAAGCATGAAAATACAACTGCTGATGGAAAAAGGAGAGTAGATATTCCTCCATATTGAGTGCTCCAGCCAAAAACACGTATTTCTAGTTATCTTTAGGCGATGAGGTTAAAGCAGTCTGGTCCACTTGTGGTATAACCCACAGACTTGAGAATCCCGTTACCATTTTAGAGGAAAACATGCCTTCCTCAGGGCTATTATAACAAAACCACTTCCAGCTAAATTCCTTCCAGACTTATACGGGCAGAGCAAGTTTTCTAGAAGTCCTAGAAGGGAATAAGAAAAAGACAAAATCTGCATTACTGTCATGAACTGCACTTAAACCAACCCCAAAACAGCAACCCAGCTCAAACCTTAGGAACAGAAGAAAGAGGATTAGTAGCAAAGACACCTCTACCAGAACACACTCACTTACGTGGTGGATCCTCTCCTCCTGGCTGATCGACAGTATTTGGGAACGCTAAAGTCCATTTTACCAAAGACACGACCAATTCACACCTCTTCCTTCTTTCAACAGGGGTGTCACAGGCAGTTTTTAATTAACTTCGTATTCCACTGAAAGAAAATGGAATGCTATTCAAGTGAATGAAAATAAAAGATGGAACTGACACAAACCCAGCGATGCAGACATTTACAGCAATCATGGGACTATTCAACAATTTTGATTTGCTATACAATGTTATTTCCTACCCTGAAATTAAAGCTGGCCTTCCATGGAAAAGAACATAATTCAGCCTGGGTACTCAGCGAGCCGATGATGACAAGCAGGAAGTGTTACTGCAGAGATGGGGGAAAACAGTGCAGCAGAAGGACAAATAACCTTTTCACACCCTTTTGGCTGGGTACACAGATTGCATCTTTGTATCCTCCAAAATCAGGGAAAACCAAAGCTGTTCTACCTTCAATCACCAGTATGCACAGATTTTGGAATCTGCTACTTCTGTGACAGCTGTTACAGAAATTTAAATTTATGGAGATACCCACCTTCCAAATTAAGAAGCTGCACATTGCATTTACAGCACTACAATCTCAGTCTCAGATTACAGCTTGCACGTTCATTTTATAATAAGAAAATAATTTTATAAAAAGAAAACAACAGTAAGCGGTGGCAGCAAGATGCCTCTGCTCCTGACCTAATAAAAGCAAGTGAAGAGGTGCAGCAAGACCACGCTTTCCTGGTTCATCAACTAGAAGCCTGTAAAAACGTAATACAGGCAAAATACTTGTTCCTAAGTAGCAAGAGTTTCATTCATTCAGCAGCGTGTAGCTCAGCCTCGTCTGGCTGTGGATCTCCACGTCGCTACGTGAGGCGAACAGATCCCACACGTCAGTCCACCTCGCTGTTTCTTTCTTCAGCAATAAATAGGGATGCTCTCTCAGTTGTGCACGTTGCCATCAGAGAGACGCCAAGCAAACCAGAAGAGCCAAATCCCGCTCTCCACTACCGAGACAATCCAAGAAGAACCAACGTCATTTTAAAGCAGTAGTACTCTCCCTGCTGCCCCTCTTCATAAAATTAATTTTAGCACAATCCTAATGGCTTCAAACGCACACTGATCACACAGGTGTGTCTTCTCAACTGAAGGATGGTCGACTCCCCAACAGCGGGGAACAGGAGCCTTAATGCTGTGCAAAGTTTGCACACCACGACTTCAATGCTACACGACAGCCGTGTGCTACCAACTCCGTATCTCCAGGCACTTGGGAGATTTGCAGCGATTTTTGCTCCCCCATTAGGGCCCAAGCTCTCTAAATATTTTAGAAAGAAATGGGTATTTGAAATTAATAAACATGAATCAGAATTCCCGTGTACAATTTTCACAGGGTAAAAAACCCCAAAAAACCCCACCACAAAACAGACAAATCCAAAACCTCCCTGGACTCAGACAGGGCATCTCTCATTTGGAAGCCTCAAACTGACCTCCTGCTGTCCTCAGACTGTGCTACCCGACCCTCATATGTCAAAGCGTCAATAGGCAAATCCCTCTAGGTTCAAGAGACCTGTTCGTTAATCCTTCTACCACTTAAAACCCTAATAACACTTTCAAATCCTCTGCTATATAAAGGCACACCATGTATTGAAGCAACTAGGTTTGAAGTTACAAGAACTCTGCATGTATTCAGGCCAAATATGCCCCTGAACTCTAACAGACAATATAATACAAGTCAGAAATATGCCAGCTCTGAACGAATCCTAGCGGAGTGAATACAGTTTTGGTTTGAAGGAAACCAGGCAGCCTGAGAATGTAACAGCCAGTAAGTTAGATTCCAATACTAGAAATTATTTTTAAAATCTGAGGTACTTCAAGAGCTTTTTTTTGTGCAGCACTTCTCACCAGCAAGGTCCATGAGAAAAAAAAAAAAAAAATCAGTAAAATGAGAACATTCAAAACCCAAACAAGAGCTAACCATGTCCCATGATGAAGGAAAGCATGTTAAGTGCAAAGCAGTAACAAGAAATAGCAGGTTTCTACTCCTGTGAGCACTTTCTTTATCCCAGAAGAGCTGGAATAAAATCCCTTTGAAAGCTTCTGACAGCCATCACTGAATATATTTGATTCAAAAAACAAACGAGAGACATCAAAAAAGTTAGGAAGACAATTTATTACATACTATTTTCATCATATAAGTTCATTCTTCTACATTTTAAGATGTACAACAAAAATAAAAACCCATTTTCTTCCACTTTTATTCTAGAGTAGAAAGTTTAGAACTTTTGATTGCTTTCCATATAATGGAAAACTACAGTAAATTCTTAGTCTTTTGGTGAAACAAGCCTAGGTGGACAGCAGATGCACTGATTTGTTGCTCGAGATACATTAGGAAGCACTTCATTGCTACTTATTTGGTAAAATAAAGAAGAGCTGAATTCTGCCTTTTAGGGACATTGCTTATCTTCAACCTCATGCTTTCAACAGCATCTAGGATTGTTCCGCTGCAGCCTGATCCTTGGCAGTTAGAACCAACTCTGTAAGGGCTGAAAAGCTTTTTATGCTGCTTGTTTCCAGTCCCATCTTTCGTACCTAAAAAAGACACAGAAGAAACACTCATTTTCTTCAAAACATCAAAAGCTCACTGATGATTCTACCTAAAACATTTGGCAATGTCTTCAATGCAATAGCAATGTCAACATTTCGGATGTCTTCAAGGCCAGGCTGGATGAGGCTTTGAGCAACCTGATCTAGTGGAAGGTGTCCCTGCCCATGGCAGGGGGGTTGGAACTAGATGGTCTTTAAGGTCCCTTCCACCCCAAACCGTTCTATGATTCTATGGATGAAGCAAAGCACACGTTAGCACGCATCAATGTGAGGCAAAGAGCCCACAGCTGCATACAGAGCACACTATAAGAAGATTTGAATCCAACTTTGCTCAGTTCAGTCTTTCCAGTTAGCGTAGTGGCTTGCAGGGAAATACTGAACCATCTTCTAGGCAACTTGTAACTAAAGTCAGTTGGAAGTTCTCCAGCAAAACAGCCAGAAAGAGAAACTTGGCTGCAAGTTTGGTTTTAATGCATTCATTTCAACTGAAATTTTTTTTCAAACTCCAAATGAGGTTTCTGGGCAAAACTTTAAAGATAAACATGAATACATCCAGGAAGAACCAACAGCATGATGATGAAAGCATTTCAATAGGCCGCAAGAGCCTACAGTTCTAGCCTGGAGCTTCCTGGGGGATGAAAACAACGCCACAAATAGAGAGGTTGCTACGAGTCATTCCTTATCCAGGAAATCTATTGCTCTGACAATCAGAAAAATACATCTATGAGAAAAGTAAGAGTGCACTGAAAAATAAAAACCTGGTTCTAAATAAAACTGTAATGGAATGACTCTGAAAAGGTGTTTTCTGTTGGAACTCCTTGTAATGTTCACATGTACCAAACCAGCTCCTAAATGATTATGAATACTATCCCAGTTCGGCTTAAATCCATCTGGCAGTGATGTTAGTGCACATAATGGGAATAAAAGAACAAAAGCCCAACTCCAGCCAAAAATTGCCAAATAATAGTTCTTGTTAGTCATAGAATCACAGAATGGTTTGGGTTGGAAGGGACCTTAAAGATCATCTAGTTCCAACCCCCCTGCCATGGGCAGGGACACCTTCCACTAGACCAGGTTGCTCAAAGCCTCATCCAGCCTGGCCTTGAACACTTCCAGGGATGGGGCATCCACAGCTTCTCTGGGCAACCTGTTCCAGTGCATCACCACCCTCTCTGTGAAGAATTTCTTCCTGATATCTAATCTAAACCTCCCCACTTTCAATTTAAACCCATTGCCCCTTGTCCTGTCACTACAGGCCCTTGTAAAAAGTCCCCCCCCAGCTTCCTTGTAGCCCCTTCAGGTACTGGAAGGCTGCAATAAGGGCTCCCCGGAGCCTCCACTTCTCCAGGCTGATTTCCATACTTCCACCCAAATCATCTTCCTTGGTGCTATGTCTCCTATCTGAGAGAAGCACCTGCTCACACACAGGCAGACTTCATCTACCTGCTATAACGCACCAACAGCACCCGCTCACAAACAAGACTGATGACAACTGTGTGGCAACTAACGATACGGACTTGCACTTTGAAGCTTGTTTATTTCTGTGTATAACTTTCAGAAGTAAACGAGTGCACAACAGTGTGCTTATGCAATTTTGATGTAGCTACTGCACGCATTTCCTGGAATATTTTCTTCTTTTGTTATTTAAGGTTTTGTATTTGGCATGGAAAGGAACTTAGAGTTATGCAGAACAACAAACAAAGCTAACATCTTCAAAGCTCTTGGGAAGAGACCCTTCACTGCGCGGTAAGTCAAGGCAGGAAATACCCAGAGAGAAGGCAAACAAGAGCAGGGCCATAACAATGTCTCCATCAGAGCTAAGGAATGTCCCTGCCCTCTGATCTGTCCACACAGTGTTTTTCCTTTGTGCTTCTAAGCACTAAGCAGTACTTGAATTTTGAACAGTAAGAAATACAAGCTTGGCCTCTGCGTAAGGACAGACAGGAAAGCGTGCATTGCTCCAGTGGTATCTACAACCACCAAGGTCTTGAGTCACCTCCGTTACACAGATGTGAAAAAACAAAGCAAAAGCCCCCAAAACCCAAACCACACCAACAAAGCTTTCACGACCAAAAAACTAAGTCAAGCTTCCCTTTCCTTCTCCATCTCACTCCCTTCCAAAACCAGTAATGACAGTAACCAAGTTTGTTTCTCATAACTTACTTCTTCTCCAAAATACTCAACGTCTAGGGCCAGCTGCAGACGGATTTTGTTATCATCACTCATACCCCCATTTGTACCAACAGGATTTGAAGCTGCAGTTCTTCTGGCTTGCTTCAACCTTTTTAGGCTCTCTTCCATTTTCTTAACAGAACTTAGCACATCAGAGACAGTTTCGTAATACCTAAATTAAGGAAGATCAATGACAAAGAAAGAAAAAAAAAAAAAATCACACTTTTACAGAAAAGCCTACTTCATACACATCAGTATATCACTGGCCCTGAGAAAAATGCTGAACAATGCTGGGAGGAATGGTTTTCATTTTGAGGAAGCTACTTATGCTTCCATCATAATCAGTCAATCAATATTTCCATCGTTAGTTCTAAAGGTCAAGCTGAAGATTACTATTCAGTGTTGAAGCTTCCTTCTCATCACGACAGTTTTGACCTACTCAAGATGTTTGAACTCAATAGAGGTCAAGGAACGCAACTGCCCCATTTCAGTCTGGATCCGCCTCTATTTACAATCAATAGAGCGCTAAGTGAAATTCCTTTTACAAACAGGACAAGAAAAACAGCCTGAGACACCAAAAAAAACACCATAGTTTTAGACAAGTTATAAAAGTGTACGTGTATATAAAAGTATGCAAGTGCACACCAGTCAGAAATTACTATGTCTAAAATGAAGAAACCAATCTAAGCAGGACTCTTGAAAGCTGACAGGAAGTCAGAAGAACACTACTGCCAAGTTAGAAATGGCACAGATGGAATAGAACACCACCTCCCACATACTGGGATCCACATTACAGAAAACATGCAGTCAAACAAGGTAAACAAATCAACTAATCAACAAAAGTTCAAAAAGCCTTAGGGACTGAAATCGCATGCTTAGATAGGTCGGGTGTAACATCATATAAATTAATTAACAGAGGCAAAGGAGCACGAGTTGTTAAGAATAGCTAGGAGGAAAAAATGCAGCACCAATAGGAAATTAGAGGACTCTTAAGAGAAGCGACCAGACTGAGATGTGTTGTCTAATTTGCTAAAATCTGTAACTTTCCAGGAGCCTCTCTATGGCAGAGACCAAACTACTACTGTGAGAATTAAGAAAGTTGAAGGAATCTTTTCAATGCTAACTTTTAAACCAGAAGGCAACAGAAAGCAAGCAAGCTTTTTAAAGGGATAATGGGATAGGAATGGCTGAAGTACCTGACAGGGCCTGTTTCAAACTGTTTCAAGATACCATGTTAGAAAAAGCAAAAGTATGTCAATAAAATTCCACTGTGCTCTCTTTTCATATCTTGGTATTTCCCAGTCCCACTCACTTGTAAAGACTTCCTACTTCTGCTGTACTCTGAAGTTGTTCTGCCTTTTCAGCAAGTTTAGTCCTCAGAGATTTTTAACCAGTTTATGCTCTTTTTGTGGTTTTCTCATTTGGATTCAAGAAGATATTGTCACAGCAGGAAATTAATTTAAAGTACTTGCATCTGCATTCTCAATGAAGAAACTACAATATTCCTCCATTTAAGAAACAGTTCTTTTGTCTCTTCTCTTGTTCAGTAAAGATAAGATATTTTAAAAGAAACTGATAAAAATAGTAACAATGAATCATGAAAAACAAATTCAATAGAAAATTCTAAGGAATTAACAAATGAGCCTGCCAATCTTACCTGTGTTTAACCTAGTACTTAAATCAGTTTTGGTAATGCTGACACGGAAGGTGAGAAACTGCTTTTATTGCGGGGGGGGAAAGCAGCTCTGGTTTGATCCAAGGAACTACTGACCAGCTACTTAACTTCGTGTGGTGTCACCAGAAGCTTTAAAAGCAAGGCTTACTAGAAAGGTAGACATACAGACAGACAAGAATTAAGTCTAAGATATCTTAGCTCCACAAGCAACTTGACATTCCAGAAATCTCTGGAGTCCTTCAGCAATGTTACTTAACCCACAGCAGCTGTGTTTAAGAGTCAGCTTCTTTTTATGGACTAGGAACTGGATAAAAGAAGAGACACCAGGCTTGAAAAATCAGATTTTGTGCAAAACAAAAGTGACCAGTGGAATCTGCATTAATCTACGCTTACCTCTGTCCAAAATACTTAAGAATAATTTTAAGGACATTTGGTAAATACTTGAGTATCAAAATTGTCTCATAATTTTCAGTTTATTCTGAATAACTAAAACATGAGTGCAGAGTGCCACAGGTGCATCAGGCATTAATAAGTACCTGCGAAGTGCCAGAAGTGGAGGAGCAGGGAGGGATAAGGAGGCAAACGGCAGGAAAGAACTCACATTTAAAGCCTCGGTATTATGGGGCTAATTCTTGGGAAACATCAATCCAATGCTCAAGCAGCCGTCAACAGACAAGACAATATGCTAATAATTATTAGGAAAACCACGTAAGGACAGACAGAAATACCAGCATCACAGTTTAAACTGCAAGGACCCTTCTGATCATACCATCTATGATACCATCTATGACCAGAAAGAAGAAAACCAGCAAACAACAACTATAAAACAGGAAGAGGAAAGAATACACAACACCAGAGTAAAACCGCAGAAATATATCCTGCCAGAAGAGAGTCTTGTTTTCTTTACAGTTGTGTTAATTCATAGCGTTTTGGTTCGATGGACCCTGGAGTTTTTAATAAATGTAAATGATGTTCTGTATCGTTCTCTTACTTCTGCGTGCTTTCAGAGAGGGCACCTTCCAACCACTGATGAATCATGGGCTGCTTCAATATATCCTTGTATTCGTTGTGCAGCCGGTAGAAGGGCTTAAGAGCACTGTCAACATAAGGTGAAGCTTTCGTTGGCACCTCCTGGTAGACAACAGGAAAACAAGTTGGGGAAGAAAAACCAGCAATTTACTTACTGAAAGCATCAACAACAAATTCTAGCACATACATAAAATGCTAAAATGACCAAAGCTCTGAATCAAATCCAAGCAGCTGGCTCACTGGGAAGAAGTTTCTTGGAAGAGCAGACAGAAGTGTCACCCTCCCAAAAGAAGCCTGCCACTCAGCAGTGCTGCATCTTATGGTATATGCTATGACACGAGGGAAACACATTTATTCTCATTAACCCTTTTTAATTTTGAACATCAACAGTTCTACTCCTTGACCTTCCTTCTATCTCAGGCCTGTGCCTTTACCACTGCTACCCTACCTGAAATTCTGAAAATACCTTTTTTTTTTTTCCCTTTTCAGTGAGGTAAACAGCAAATCACTAAATTACCTCAAGGTATTTAATAGGGCTCTTGACTGCCAAACAGATGTGGACAGGCCTGAAGAATTCATAAATGTACTGCCCAGTTAACATTCTTAGCATAGGCCTTTCTGAGATTTATTTTTTTTCATCTGTAACCATCACCCACCTTATTGGTTCTCCTATATAATCTTGGAACTTCCAGCGCACTCTTCAGGTAAGCGAAGGAGGAGTCACTGAGATCCTGGATAATCCTGTTATGCAAGGTAGGTACGCAAGCTGATAAAGAAGTCTTTGAGTCTTCCAAGGCTCCTATTGAAGGAAAAATGCTAAAGTTTAAACTGAGCTACCCTGCCCAGTCACAACATGAATTATGTGAATGCCCCCATCATCCCAATCTCACTCACTATCCTAGATGGCTGCTGGTTTCACACACAGGATGCTTAACTAAGCACACACAAACACCGGCCAGTTATAAAACATCACCGGTAGCGTCAAACATTCCTCAGCCAGAAAAACAGATGGAGGGAAGGAAAGAAAAAAGGGGTGAAGTAACATCTCCAGGTTCACAGTTTTCTTCAGTATTACCAATGTAGCAAGAGTCTTGACTCAAAAGCCTCTGACCTACAAAGGAAACCGGTTGTGAAGTTCTTTCTCACAGCACCTAATTTCCCTATGTAGTGACTGGAACATGTCCAACTCAAAGCTGTGATTGACAACAGAGCATCTACTGAGTGGGGAATGTGCACAAGGCTCCTACCTCTCTTGTGGAGTTGGTCGTCTACCAATAGCCCTAATTTAGAGATTTAAGTGGAATTCACAGCACAGAAGTTCTGGCTGTACTTGAAGACAAGGACTAGTTCACTCACCCAGCTACATGCCTGGCTTTAAATACTAAATTAAGATCAGATTCCATGTTTCACATAAAGAATGAGCAGATAAAACAAAAAACAATCAGAAAAAGAGAGGCTAAAATACTTGATTCCCTCTGTCCTCTGAAGTTAACTATGAAGCCTTGGTAACTCCCCTCCTCACTCAACTACTCTGGGCCAGAAAGAGAAAAATCTTTTTAAAGAAATATTTTACTTTCAACTGGACAATGGCAAGTCTCTCCCTACTTCTTACTCATTTCCTTTACAAGGAGGAGTTTAAAGATATGATATGAACCTTCTAGTCTAAGGTCCCCCACTTCCTGAAGAAGCATCCTAGTTACCAGACAATGAGAAATTACTTAAAAAACAAACCAACCCAAAAGCCTCCCTCCCCAGAAAAACCCAAAGCACTTCAAGACTGATTGAGTTTTAAATCAAATGTTTTCCAGACAGCTCCCATTTTAACAATTTAAACCTAAATCAAACTTCATTAAGTAAAAGAAGCATTAGTATTTTCAGGTTTTTAACTGTAAATAATGAAACTGTGTGTAAAAGCTGATTTTGCTTGGTCAGCAGAGGGGATTTGTGAGGAAGGGGAAAGAGACTGAATTCAGCCTCTCAGCTTTACCTGCAATACAAGACATATTCTTGAAGCCAACCATTTCAAGTTTTGGTTTAATCATTTCTAAGATGTCAGGAATCTGAACGAGAAAACAACCAAAGAGATACAGTCAATTTATCAACATATTTTACTTACTTTTCCTATATTGCACACGTTTCCAGTGCATCAAAAGACACCTTCAATCTTTTCTATATTTTTACTGCATTTATCAGTGCTAGAAGAATGCAATATTCATTGCAGTAAAGGCCTATGCACTAAATCCCTCACCTTACTACTGTCCTCAGAGGAAATAATTTAGAATTAACAAAATATTAGCAACCCAGATGCAACTTACAACTTCACAAATTACAGAAATTTCAGCCTTATTGACCACAAATACGCAGAAGTCATCCCTACTGGAAGGGAATCAATGCCACACGTCTCCATGATTCTGGATCGTTACTAAAGTATAATCATGACGATAAAACCTTTTTCAACCTCAACGACTAAACCCAGTAAACATTTAAAAGCAAACATAATAATGAAGCTGAATATTGCACCACACTCCAAGCTGCAGAGATTTTCTTAGCAGAGGTAAGACTCTGGCACAGTGACACTTTGCACCAAAAATGAGCAGAAACTTATTATTTTAGGGGTTAAGCTCAGCAGCTACTGATAAAGAGTTTAAATACCTGAAGTGGTTTCTCTGTAATCTGTCATTCCAAATAAGCACAGAACAGATCACTTATTTCAGGTGTTATTTTCTGTATCAGCCTACTCCAGTTTTAGCATTTGAGATAAGGTACCATATAGCTACTCTTTTTATTTTAAACAATTTAATGTTCTTAACAAGATGCCAAGCAATACTGGCACACAGATCAACGAAGACTCTTGTAAGTATAGTCACAGGCACAAACCTGATCCTGGAGTTTGTCCAGATCTGCAGCGACATACACCAACTGAGCACTAGATATAGAAGGCAAAGGCTGACTTTCTGGAGAAGGCCCATTCCCTTGGTCCTCACTGGGATTGAGGCTTACAGAAGATTCCTTTCGACCAACTGGCATAGATTTTTTGCTTTCCTTCATATTGTCACTGGAAATGGGCCTTACAGAAACCTGAAACATCAGATTGTGATGTGAACCCTAGCAATAGTGAAGGCAGTTAAAATTGGACAAACAGAAACAGTATATAAAGAATTTGTAAGTTTCTTAGCATTAGAATGCCACACTTATAAGGGATGTTAAAAAAAGGTATTTTTGAAAGAGCTTCTGGTGCACTAAGGAGTGGGATGATTTGGAGCAAATTTGTCACTACAGTAGAGGGCAGTCCAGTCCTACAGCAGTTTTCACCTCTCTGGTCTTCAAACGAGTTACTGCACCAGAAGAATGTTCAAGACCAAAAATTTGACCATTACCTGCTTTGAAGAAACACAGTCTATTTTCACATGCTGGAACAGATAAATTATAACTGCTCAGTGCTCTTAAACCACCCCTTTCTTCCACCTCTTCAGCCCTCTGATGTCTGGCATGTGCTTCACTCAACTACTTCGCTTTAGCCCTGGTACTTATCAGTACTTTTCATGAGCCAGGTCAGCTGAGAGAACTGAGTCAGTCAGTCTTCAGAAAAGGATAAAGGGAGATCTTACTGTGGTCTTCCACTACCTAAGGGGTATGTGTAGAGAAGATAAAATCAGATTTTTCTTTGAGGTACAGCAGCAGAATAAGAGGCAACAGACATGGACCATGGCAAGGGAAACTGACCAAGAATGAGGAAAAAGTGGTCCCAGAGAGGTGTGAAATCATCTTCTATGGACATTCTCAAAAATCAGCTTGAAAAGGCTCTGCACAACATTATCTAAGCTGGTCCTGTTTGGAGCAAGTATTTGGACCAGATGCCTCCAGAATTCCTTTTAAATCCCAATTATTCTATCATGCTGTCTGTGTCACAAGAAATGGGAAAACTTGTATGGCTGGGAGCAGGGAGAAGAAGAGCACAGCATGATCCCTCTTGCTCACCAGCAGGGAATCACTGGTGTTGAGTTAGTTGCCCAAGAAACTTCCAGTTTTACAGGCTCAACACTGCGCAAATGTTCCAGATTAACTCACTCTTATTTTTTTAATTTCACGGTTAGTTTCTGGTGTTGAGTTAGTTGCCCAAGAAACTTCCAGTTTTACAGGCTCAACCCTGAGCAAATGTTCCAGATTAACTCACTCTTTTTAATTTCATGGTTAGTTTTCACCTGGCTCAGTCTCACAACCTCAGTTCACTGTATCAATGAGTAAACACACAAACAGAACAAAACCAAAAGACTGTGTCTACAGCTTTCAGAAGCAGAGGCAGCCTAAGCATAGGTGGAAGTACAGCCTTGGCAACCATCAGACAATAACCCTGCAGCAGCACTGAGATTTGTGAGGAACGACATATTTTGCCGTGATAACTTTCATAAAACAAACTCATGAACTGGTTGAAAGTGTTCTAGTTAACGTATGTTAAGTTCAGGAAAAGCACACTTAAAAACAGGTCAAATACTCAATTTGTGTGTGAAACCCATTTTAATCCATTGCTAATTTGATTTTGCCTATGCCTGCTTTTCTGTGCTGAATAAGTAATAGAGTGAACCTTGCCATTGAATTCTGTTAAGTCGCACTTCTTCACAACCTTATATTAAACTGTTTTTTCCCCTAATATTTGTGATGCTGATCTTTTAAGTGGCCTAAACCACACTCTCCAAAGCTACTGGGGTTAGGGTTCCAAGAGCCACAAAGCCTAGAGCTCCAGGGACAATGGGGATTCCAAAGGCATGCTAAGGGGAGCACAGCACTGCACCGACGTTGCTCCTTCCACATCTTTCCCAGCTGGAACACCCATGCTGATGGGGACCTCAGACCAAAGATCTCAGGGTTAGGGGCTCGGGTAATTTCAAACTTCAAAAGGTTTCCTATTGGTGGATATAACCAACCACCAAAAGCATAAACTTGTTGCTCTTACCTCACCAATGAAGACAGAGTAGCGTGCTAAAATTTGCAGGCTGAGTTTCCACAGACGGTGTGCTAATAAGGGTAAAAACATCTGATCTGACCAGCACTTCAGAAGACTCATCCAGACCATGTGAGTGGCCAAAAGACAGTATGAGCTGCCAGCTAGAAACAATCAGACAAAGGTCAAGTTCCTAAGCAAATTTTAAAAAGATGTAACTTCAGTGTAATTGCATTACCTGAGATTTTTTTTTTTTAAACTTTTCTTTAAGTCTTCCAAAGAGATACAAATTGAGCAAAGAAGATTCATTAAGCATTGTCTGAAACAAACTCCTGGAATACTAGCTCCTCATTGGTTTAGATATCAAATTCCACTAAGCCTTCCTGTAGCTGTGCAGGCAAAAGCAACAAATGAGAATTTGGCTGTAACAAAGGCAGGACAGCTTGGCCAAATAATCCATTTCAGGTGATAACATTTCCATGATAGGTTGTGGCTGTCTTATGAAGCGGTTTTAACAGACATGCTTGCCAGCCGCAACACTAACACTCCTTAAGCACTAAACTACTACTCCTCTCACAGTTGTACCCAAGATGTCTGCTAGAAATAGGTGTTCAAGACCCAGTAAGAACATCCATATTTAAATCAAATACTTTTAAAGCAGATCACACACTAACATTTTATAGCATATAATTTGAGAGCTAAGGAATGTGTCTGCAAGTTCCAGGCAAACACCTTGAAGATGTAGGATTTCTGCATTTTGTCTCCATTAGGAATTTTTTAACCTTGCCATCTTCAGAGCATGGGTGTGTACACAGACAGGCAGAAACACACACAGCTATTCATGTTGTTCATAGCTGTCTTCTTAATAAATATTTAATCCAGTAACTGAAGTAAGTTTTTCAGATTACAACATACTTTGGACTAATACACCAGGTTTTCCCTTCCACTGTAATCTTTCCTGTGCATACCTCCTCATCCGCTCATAAATCAATGCATACTTTTCGAACAGACACCAACACAATAAGCCATAGCAAACCTAAGTGCTGCCAACAGACAGCCATTTGTACCTCTACGTAGCCCTGCAACAATTAAGAAAAATAAGCCCCAATAACACAGCATAGCATTTTGGTTGTCGCTTAGAGGATGCCAAATGCCAATTTAATTCTTTCTTGCAATGAGGGGATAGTTCCACAAATATCATAGAATGGTTTGGGGTGGAAGGGACCTTAAAGATTCCACCCTCCTGCCATGGGCAGGGACACCTTCCACTAGACCAGGCTGCTCAAAGCCTCATCCAGCCTGGCCTTGAACACTTCCAGGGATGGGGCATCCACAGCTTCTCTGGGCAACCTGTTCCAGTGCCTCACCACCCGCTCCAGTAAGAATTTTTTCCTGATATCTTGCCTTGGAGCAATCCCTCCTCTGCATCTCCCTTGCCTGTCCTTCCCAAAGAGCCTGTTTTGTTCCATTCCAACACTCCAGTCATAGTAACCTTCCCAACAGATCTCTGTGATGACAGTAAGATCATAGCTCTGCAGGCATGCCCACATATCTAACTGCTCTTGTTGATTCCCGTGGTGCTAGAAGACATAGAGACCTTTAAGCTGGGCCCTGGATGAAGATGACTGACCAGCTGGAGTGGCTGGAATTCCTTTGTGGTGCTGTTCAGGTGCCCTCCTGCTGACCTGTGATCCTCGTCCAGGCTCTGAGTATTTATTGCTAGCACTGGCATCAAATTGGTAGGAGTGGGATGGACTGAGGTACCCCTCCCTCGCAACTTTAGTTTAAAGCCCTCTTCACAATGTTAATGGCTGCTGCAGAAAGGGTGTTTTTAGTGAGTAAAGTGAACAGTCCCCTCATACTGCCTTCTCTATAAAAATGTATTCTACTGCTCAATCAGTTCACCAGAAAAATGAAAGCTCATGTGAGCCCATGGGATGCACATCACTAAATACTCAGACAGTAACCACTACTACTTATACCACCGATTCCTTCACAATAGAGAAATTACTTTTTGCAATAAAAGCTTACCTGGTGCTTCCTCTAGCGTATCTGAAAGTGCTTCTTCTAAGGACCCTGCTATTTCTCTGAATCTGAGAGACAGAAAAGTTTTGAATGTTACAATTCAACAACTGCATAAAGTGATGCCTGAGCATTTTCTCCATGTTTATTGAAATATTTCAATGCACATATGCAGATTTTAAACGTGGGGTTATTTCTGCCCAACATAAACTGGGATATGAACTAATTTAACATTCAAACACTTGAAAGAGACCATTTGACATTTTACAGGTAGGAAATTATTAAAGTCATGGTTGCAAACATTATCAAAACAATAGTTCACAGAGAGTCAAGTCCCCTTTTTTTGAGATGCCTTTTTGTTTTGTTACTCTTTTTAAACCACCAGTGAACATACTGTCTCATATTTACTTTAGTTGACCTTCAGACATGTCATGTGACACTGGAGCCTTCAGCTTTCTACATGTTTGTTAATGAACAGTGGCATAAGGTTCTGCAAACAAGTCTGTACCCGATAAAAATCAATAGTTCCTCACAGGATGCCCTGACCCCCTTTTTTAAGAATTCATCCTTTTAGCTCCCTTACAGAAAGTTCTGTTGTCATTGGTTTCCCTTTCTTGCTTTTATGTGCATCATAGTAACTCTTAAGTTTTTTGATCACGCTTACTAATTACGAACTTGTACGGCTCCTCTTGAAGCCTCTTAACTGCCATTTCCAGATAGCGACAGGGACCCACCTACCTTTTCTTGTGCAAACTCCTAAGGGACTAGATGGATGATTTAGCAACTAAACAGATTTTAGAAATATTTGTGAAATGGCTTCAAACCCTCATTCCTGTCTATGAACCACTTTCACCAATGGAACAGTGTCTTTAAGTCTTATGGTGAAAAGGATTAGAGAATGGAATTACATTTGTAACAATGACATAATTTTTGCTAAGTGTTTCTTAGATAGGAAAAAAATTTCCACAATGGGGGATTCACTACAGTTCCACAATCAGTTCACTGATCAGAAGCAATGCCTGTACATCCGTCTGTTCCTTAAAGGATCGTTTATAAAGGCTTTAGTGAGGGCTGATTGTTCTGGGCAATTTCTGTAAATGAAAAAAAAACCACCAGCAATTGTAATTATAAATGCCATAGTGTGAGATAATACTTCAATAAAATCCTGTATGACTTAAGGATATTAACATACAAAGAAAAAGCTTGCCTGATATATAATGAAAATACTGCATTATTTTCACAGTTCCGCACTGAAGAATTGACGGGCACGTCCAAAAGTTGTCAGATTATTCCAATATATAGGAATTATATATTGAAAGATGAACCAGATGCTGTTATCCAACCGTTTATCAAAATAATGCACTACTCAGATTTACAGTAATCTTGGATTACAGGAAAAGGATTTATAAAAAGTTCTTTTAATCAGTCAAAGCTCAAAATACCTAATAGGAAAGAACATTTTTGCCCAGAATGAATACGCTAAAGCTCCATTTCAATGTTATAAACAAGAGTATCAAAGTTTGATCAAGCGCTCGTTTATTAGAAAAGCTGCGCTTTCAAACAAAAGGGGCAGACTCACGGATCTATTAATGATATACATCTGTTAAAAGGTTTATAATGGCTACAGTTCCATGGACACTCTTAGTCTGCGCACTCAGCACTGCTACTTCAGTGAGTACTCCTGCCCTTTCCCTTAGGCCAGCATGAATATTTGTACAGTTAAGTGGTTTGGAGAAATTGATTGGAGTTGAGAGTCAGCCTTTTTTTGCCCAGGGTAACAGATCCTCGTATCTGTTCACTACACAGCTGCAGGAACAGATGCGCAAGCCAAAAAAAACAGGAAGTCAGAGGCTGAGGCTATCATTTTACACAATGCAATGTACCACCAAAACACAAAGACCCTGCTCCCAGCACCATGCTCCTATCACTTAGATTAGCTCCAGCACTCCTAAACTTCCTGGATGGAATTTTTCAGCAGCAATGTAGATTTAACCTGGGTTAAAGAAACTGTATGAGTGTACTGCTATGGTCGTACTGTTATTGCCAGTTACAGAATCATGCAATAAACAAGGCCACTGAAGAGATCCCAGTTAAAAATAAAAGTCAATTTATCCCGCCCCCTTTTTTTTTTTAATTTTTTACCCACTTTTTTCTTTTTTTTTTTTTAAGGCCAGATAATTTCAGTGATCCAACATGTAGTTCAGCCCCCTAAAAAACTGCAGTGGAAGAAAGAAACGAGTAGGATACTGGGAAGCAAGGGCAAGAAAATACTGTTAGTGGTTTCGCTAGAAAAGATTAGCAAGCCACATTCAACCACAATGCAAGACCAGAGTGTGTATGTATAGTCGAGGTAGAACACTCCTAATACAGTGCTTGGGCTAACATGTTCAAAACTAAAGGCAGCTTATTAAAAACTTAATATACTAGACTATAAACAAAAGCAATCCATAAAACCATACAGTCTTCCCTGTTATGTGGGTAAAACCTAAAGGACATATGGAACAGAAAATGGGGAAGGAAACTATTCACTGACTCTGCTTTGTGATCAGATTACCCTCAGGGCAATGAGACCCCCTCCTGTAACGTTGTATGAAGCATCTAAGAATACCCAGAAGGCTTTGGACCAAGAGAGATTACACACAGCACATTAAAGTCATAGCAGACTTCACCAATGGTTCGCTTCCTTGCCTGAAGGCTTGCTATTGAACCCTAAAATCAGATGTGTAGAATATATTTAGTAAAAGTATGGGTTTATATTTTGTTCCTTTCATTCAAATTCTAGCATTACTAGGATTAAAATGGGGTTTTCTTGTGTCTTTCTCCTCTCTTCTAGCTGCAAGATCTTTAAGAGGTAATGCTACAGGTACATCAGACCTGCTGGACAAGTAAGCTAAATCTTATGACTTAGCTCCTCAGGAAAAGGGAATAGTAGGGCAATCTGTGGGAAGGCAACACCACAAGAGTACATCCTGTGAGAGGAAAAGGATGTCAGAAACATAGCTTGATCTGGAAAAGCTACAAGTTGTGGCGTCCTTTAATTCTATATTTCTAAGAAGAAAGAATTCTTCCCTCAGAGTAAGTATTCCTCTAGATTTGCACAAGTAGCATCCTTCAACATACAGTTTAGTTCTGGGGACAATGGAGAAAAAGAATTTGAAACAAGACTTCAAGACTTACATAGATCTATTCCTGAAAGTCTTATGAGTAGCCTATCAAATCCAGTGTAACAACAACACAGTATATATTGAAGATTAGCTGGCTGTGAGTTTGCTAAAATGTTTTGAGAGGTATATAAAAAAATTTACTGATTTTATTAAATTCTTAGTTTGACTTCTCCTGTGATTTGCTGACATTAAAACCCTAAGCCAGATCATCTTGCTGTGACTGAACAACAAAAAAAATGCAGACTAACCTTATTTGAAAATATACAGGCAAATTCCATTTATTGTTAAAGCTGTGGTAGGAGGGATGAGACCTTAACCGTTTCACGCTGGCCTGGGAGCCACACTGTCGTTCAAATTTCCGTACAAAATCCATACTAGTGGTGTACTTCTGCAGAAAGAGAATGAGCATTCTGATCACGTTTTTGAATGCCACCACCCATTCAGCAGAACTCTTGTATCACGCTACAGTTAAGCCCAAGTTTGAGAATGGGCTGACACTGCCCCCATCACCTAATCATACAAGGCTAAAATCCTGGATTGCAGTGAAACCAAATCCAATTATCTAGTAGCTGTTATCCTACAATAAGGAAAGCTGGCGCAGGACACTTCTAAAAAGCAAAGTTGTCCAAGCACCCTGAACAAGCAGAACTGATCGGAGAGATACATCAGTATTGCTGAGCTGAATCGCTAGGCTGGAACAACAGTGCAGCACAGTACGAAGCACAGAGTCAGTCACGGGAGCTAAAGGCATACAACAAATAGAAATAATCAGGAACAAACCCCAGAAGTACACATAACCAAACACACAGGAGAATGAAAGCATGGCATTTTTTCTATTATATACGATTTGTATTATAGGAATTTCTAGAACTGTTTCCCTAAAACTATGTTTTGCAAACACCCAATATTTGCAGAGTAACTTTAAACAGTTTCAGATAAACTAACTTCATCCAGCTGTATAATTCCAATAAGATGTTTACAAATAAGTATTAAGTCAGTTGCAACCAAAGAAAAAAAAAATTCCATTAATCCTCAAACGCACTTTGGGCTTACTCTCAACAGTAACTTATTAACAGCCTGAAAATTATAAAATAACAAATTAGATCATACACAAAGCAGAATACGATACACTTGAGCAAAACAAAATAGTGCATAAAAATGTTATTTCACACAAAACAGACCGTGCTAACAAAACATAAAGGTTATGTAAATCGATGTGAAGTCAATATACAGCTACAAAACTATCTCTGCAATGAAAAACAGTTTGGCTTATGTGCAAGTTTCTTCTATTAAAAAAAGCAAACGTAGAAAACAACCATAAACCCTATCATACATGCTCATTAAAACCACTGCTGAATTAATGAAATAAGCGTGACTTCATTGCAGTAAGAGCCACAGCAGAGCTGTAGCAGCAAGGCTTTTACCACAATCCAGACCACTACGTGAGTGATGCGATTTTGCCTCTTAAGAAGCAGTAAAATATTCTCAGGAGAAGCTCCCGAGTCACTGCTTACAGGTGGTTCTCTCAGAAACTCTCCTGTGACCACAGGACATGCACTCACATGGGCATGTGTGTTGCCTATCTCAGTAAGTTCATAAATTTCTGTTAGAAGTATAATTACAGCTTTTTTCTTGTAACATGGCAGTTTCAGTGTGTCAAGGTGGCATTCTGGGAATTGCACACAAAAGCTTTTAGGCAACTACTTTACTCCCAACATGGGTCAAAATGGAAGTTCGCAACATGAACCATCAAAGTGGTTCACAATGGAACCGTAAAAGTTAAATCCAGAACGCCAGACTAGTGCTCTTTCAGGCCTCCTTTCTTAGGTAACAAAGCCAGCACTGTGAAGAGGCAAACAAGCCATTAATGCTCTGCCACCTTAAATATCAGTCAGAGCTACAAAGCAAACACTCTGAACAGACCTATCACTTTCAATATAGAAGACGACTCAAGACATTACCTAATTATCATAGAATCACAGAATGGTTTGGGTGGGAAGGGACCTTAAAGACCATCTAGTTCCAAACCCCCTGCCATGGGCAGGGACACCTTCCACTAGACCAGGTTGCTCAAAGCCACATCCAGCCTGGCCTTGAACACTTCCAGGGATGGGGCAGCCACAGCTTCTCTGGGCAACCTGTTCCAGTGCCTCACCACCCTCTCCGGGAAGAACTTCTTCCTGATATCCAATCTAACCCTCCCCGCTTTCAATTTAAACCAATTGCCCCTTGTCCTGTCACCACAGGCCCTTGCAAAAAGTCCCCCTGCAGCTTCCTTATAGGCCCTTCAGGTACTGGAAGGCTGCAGTAAGGTCTCCCCAGAGTCTTCTCTTCTCCAGTAACATCATATGCCAGCAAGGGAACGAACTGCAAGATTGGTTCCCGTTTCAGCTTCTAGGATAGGACTGTTGACTGCACGAAGTTATTTAAGAGAAGCTAAAGTGAGCAACAAAATGGAGCAATTTTCAAACACAGGAATCTAAATTTCGCAGTCTCACATGAATGTTTAGGGGTAGAAAAAGTATTCTTTTCGAATGCCTGCAAGTCAGGAAATCTGACTCAGAAATAAGGGCATGAAATCTGAAACATTTTTTAAAATACAAACAAGTAAACAGTTATTTTAACATACATGCCTAACACTGCCAGTCTGAATTTTACAGGATTTAAAAATATTTTTCCATTCCCACCTCTACACCTAAAAATCCCTTAACAGATAATACCGCATATTCCTGCTTTTCAGCATTAAACCACTACTTATGTATGTATGCAAACTATCCTGGAGAAAAAGACTTTGCTTCATTTCTGCCAACCTAGAAAACAGAGCTAGAAGATTACTGTCTAAAATCTGTGTAGCATTACTTGCATTATCAGCAGTGTAGAAACAATTTTAAAGGGTTGGGTTTTTTTCCCCCCTCTTAATACAGAACTACTCCTATCAGTCTTTAGATAGACATAATAGCATTTTCACATTTGATGTTTCAACTTCTTATCGATTTTTAGATAAAATATTCAAATGATTTAGACTCTGAGTCACTTAAGCAGTCAAACGCAGTCTGGAAAGTACTTTAGACTTACTACATGATTTACTTGAAGGTCACGGGGGAGCACTGAGTTTTTGCGTTGTTTGGGGTTTTTTTCTTTTTTTTTTTTGTTTTGTTTGTTTGTTTTGTTTTGTTTTTAAGTAAACACAATGGCACTCCTGGTCAATATCAGCTTAATGTAAGATGACAGTCTTTTAAAAATAATTCATTTAAGACAGCAGAGCCAGCTGGTCTGAAGACGGACTACATCCTTGTGTACACCAAGGAGCACCGACAACAAAAGCTCGGCACGGCTCACACCCTGCAGTATGCAGGAGCATTAGGCAAAAGGCTTCAAGAGTGACTGAAAAGCAGGAAACTGAGACGTATTCTCACGGGGGGAATACCCGATGCTGTCATCTGCATGGCATTACAACTTTCTTCAGTATCCCTTCCATCTGCTGCTTATTCAGAGCCAGCCCTGCAAATATCCACTGTGATGCCTGCAGGCCTTCAATTATTCAATGTGTCTGTACGAAAGAGAACTTAAATTCCAAGAAAAATATATGTATTTAGTAAAAGCAGTTTTGCACAAACACAAGAATAATTTGCCTTATAAACCTCCACCACCAATCCAGCACTTCCCCAAGACATCTGTCCTGATCTTCCTACTGTGACTTCCTTCAGACAATTTATTGCTGCCTGCCATCTCCATCTTGAAAACAACGGGTTTCACACTAAACCTAAGTCAAGCTGCAAGGAAAACAAATAATTCCAAATATTTCAGCAATCATGGTTAAATACAGACAGACAGGACGTGAAGAAAAGCAAAATGCCCATTTTCTACGTGTGACATACTAATAAGGTACTGCTGGAGCACATCATCATACCAGACCAAGAAATCTGTTTCAACATCAGTAAAAGTGATTTTGTAGAGGCAGAGCAGCACTGCCAATGATAAAAACATAAGTGTGACAAGTACTTTAAATTCATTTCATTATGTAAGCTTGATTCATAATTGTTTGTGGTACCAGAGAAAATACTTCTTTCGTGGTCTGAGACTTATTCCACTGCCCCCAATTATTTTTGGTTCTTTTTGTGGACTTGTGCTTTACATCACAACATAATCTGCAGTAATGAAAAAAAGCAAAAGCTAAAAACTAGCAAGTGAACAGATTTTTTTTTTTTCTTTTTTTTACCCTTCCCATAGTACAGGGCAAGTTGTAACCCAGGCATTTAATTGACATTACAGCCCTTGCTATACAGAAGTCCCTGTCTTGGGTGGACATTGGAGTCAACCACTCCCACCTTCATTTATGTTGCAATTCTACAAGAACTAACACCTACTCCCAAAACAATTTTTTTTTTTTCTGATTAAACCACAGCATAAACTTGAGGGGAGAATTAATTACTATGAAAATTAAATCAAGTGATTTGAGATAACCTCCTCCTCTGAGCCATGCAATGACATCAATTTACAGAAAAGCAGCAAGGAAAAAGCCAGAGAACGTGACTCATTCAATTCCTGTGCGTGTCAAACGCATCACAAATGGAAAAAATTAAAATTAATTACCTCATGAAACACATCTGGGTTTCCAGGGTTAAACAGCGATGGCAATTTCTCTTCTAAACCACGCACTATCTCTGGCCACACAGAATTCACTAAGAAGTCGTATCCAGGAACAATATCTGCTTTTTCGCTGAAAGAAAATTGCAATTGTTCCATGGTTATATTTTACCACCAGACTTCTATTTGGAGGTTGGGATAACTAAAAAGACAGGCACTGCATTAGACAAAACATGATTAAGTTTTTATGTACATAAGCTGATTCCCTTAAACTATTCTTCCTTCCAGGTTTCATATCTGATCCCACAGTCCCATCAAGTGCAAGGTATTTTTAGAACAAAGGGCTGTAAAATTTTGTCAGTTATGTATTTTGCAAGTGTGTTCAGGAAAATCAGTACATTTCAGCTGAGAATGCCTGGTCTTACTTGCATATTTCAAGTTTTAACATCTCTAAACTTCAAAGAAGTACCAAACAGGAGTAATGTGACCAATGCAAGGGAAAGAAGCAGAACTTTTTCGTAATTGTTCCAAGCTGTATTTATACATGAGATTGTGCTTTGAAGGAAAAGATTAAAAGCCATCTTGATAATGAAAATCTATAAATTGAGAGCAGAAGAGATACAAGCATTTCATTTCAGTTCATCACACAACAGTACAAACTAGAAATATTCCATTATTAAGAAGATAGATTAAAACTTGCTGAGGGATTAAAAGAATTGAAGTGTTAGTAAAACTTTGGAGTCATAAAAAGCTCAGCAATGGATGACTAATTAGAAAAGTAATTCTGCAGTCCCTAGGGGCTACATCCATATTTCTGCTAATTACAGCAGTCTACTATATTAACCAGCCTGCAAACAAATGGATACAGTTCACAGACCTGAATTATTTAAACTTCAAAACAGGCAATTTAATTGCATAAGGAATTAAGCACTTTTGGAGAAGATAGTGGAAGCACAAATCAATTAAACTTCTAGTTCCAGTACATGCAATAAATCAGTCAAACCTCTGGGGATCATCCCCACTTTTCTGATGTACACTAACAACCCAATAACTTTTGAACTTCTATTTTCTAACAGCTTCATTATGCCTTTCTCCTTGGATGAAGTGTACAATTATGTTTCACGGATTCAAAAAAAACAAGGTATCTCACACTGTATTATGAACAGTACTCAATTCTACAACTGAAATGCAGTATTTTCTTTCTCTCCTCTGAAGGTCTGCTCAGCAGCACCAAGAAAGTTTGTTCACTGTTCTGTGCTGAAAAACACAGGCACGAGAGAAATCAAACTTGACTATGAATCTGCAGGAAAGGCTGGGTAAGATGTTTGTGCATGGAAGCTAATTATGCAAAACATTTCAAAAGTGTATGATACTTGCTGTAACTTTAGTGCAACCAAAAGAAATCCCAAGATACTTACCTAGAAATGGCTCCCCCTGTTACTTCACGCAAGAGACGGCAATGATGAGGAACAAACTCCAACAGTTTATTGTACATAGCCTGAAGGCCGTTAGGATGAGACAGAACGTACTGTTCCACAATCACCTGCCAGGAAGAGTTCAACGTTACATGTCAGAAAAGTGAATATGAAATACCATAATGCAAGATTCGCCGTCTACTCACTCCAACCTCCTAACACTGTAACCACAAATATTGTGATTGTCATTTTTTTATACATAGTTTCCAAGTATAACTTGCCAGCTTGAATTATTACTTCCTTTAATGCAGCACTAACTGGCAAGACTGGCCAAAAGAATGGGAATGAGCTCCTTCCCTTTAAATGACAGCCACCGTGCCTGGCTCCGCACCCACTGGGCACAGCACTGTCCCCTGAAGCAGCCTGAGAAGTCAAACGGGTGACTGGGGAAAGCTAATCAAACTTCAGAATAAAGATTAAAATTTCTTCTAGATTTAGAGCTTATTGGTCCAATCCCAAATGCAGGTAAGATAATAGCCAAGAATCTTCTGTGACAGCGCTAAGCTAGCGAAGCGGTTTGTCAGGACAGTACCTCATCTAGAATCACTGAATAATTTGGGTTGGAAGGGACCTTAAAGACCACCTATATCCAGTGAAAGGGATAATCTCTGCCATAAAGAGAAGGCAGAGAGTAGTTGGACAATACAGGAAAAGAGCAGTAGACTATATTTCCTGGTATTCTTCCACCTGTCTGAACACTTTCGCCTCTTGCTACATAAAGAAGAGGAATGGCACACAAGCAGGGAAGGAACAGATAGAGAGAAAACTAAGAGGGGAAGATGAGCTGTACACCACTGCAGCAGTTGATACAGCATTAGCAGGCCATGTCCTCCCTTGAGAGACCACCATCGTTCCACTCCCTCTCTCATCCAGCAGTCAGGAGCCAGCTTTGCTTTGTACATCCGTATGCATACAAAGTAAAACCAGAGTAATTTTACACGTTTCCTTTCCAACAGCAAACAAGGAAGCATCCTACTGACAATGACATAGAGCCCAGGTGTTATCAGGCATACTGTTCTTTCACAGGGAAGGGAAAGGTAACAATTCCATCTGTTGGCTGCTGAAGACATTACTGAGTGGGGAGGAAAAAAAAAAAAAAAGAAACATAATTTCTTTTCCCTGTCCTGATTTAGAACCACTGCTCCTTCAGGAAAAGTTATACAGATTAACTCTTCACTTGCCTCAGTTGGGAACACCGTGGCAAACAGCCACTAAATGCAAAAAGGAAGCCAATACCTTAGGGTCACTTCTGCATTTATGTTCAGAAAGGCAGATCAGCATTAGAAACAGCAACTGTATTATTGCCTACAGAAACATACTTGATACTTTCAGAAACAATGTTCACATGGCTTTTATAGGTCTTAATAGAAGCATTAACCCTATGTTATGAGCAGATTCATTTCTTTTGCAAAGTATCAATAGAAAACAAACTGTTTTAAATACCCTTAAAGCAGAAAAAAGCTCCTCTTATCATAACTTGCCCCTCATGGTTTACTGAGCAAAGAGAATGTTATTAAATATCTCAATTTAAAGAGTAACAGTAGTAAAAGAAAATCTTGAACAGCAAAGGGAGAGATACATCAGTAGCATAAGCTGAGACTCAAAGCCACCCAGAAGTGCCATGTATTACAGAGGCAAGGAGGAGGGGAAAATCTAGGCTGCCTTTTATTAACAGAGCCAGATCCAAGCAAGTGTGCATTTGCAATCACCAAGGCAGCTCTTGTTCTTTACAGTTTTTGCTCCACACAGAAGCAGGAAAATTACTACTGTTTGAAGATTCATAATGCTAGTTTTAGAACAACTTTATAATCACCAAGGCAGCTCTTGTTCTTTACAGTTTTTGCTCCACACAGAAGCAGGAAAATTACTACTGTTTGAAGGTTCTAAAACTAGCATTATGAATAACTTTATAGCCCAGGAACTGACCCAGTTTAAGGACAGTGAATTTAATGCATTTATGAAATACTCTGATGATCTAGTGAAAGGCAGGGAAACTTCCTACAACGGGGCAGTCAGTTAGCAATAGGAATTGTACTGTAAAAGGGCACAGATTCAGACCTCAGCAGGGAACAAATATCCCCTGAAATGATATGGAATTGTTAACTGACCTGGACATAATTTCCAACACACTGATGAAAATGGTCAAATGAAGTCTTGCTGTCGTAGCAACATGACTTCAGCACATTCATGAAGAACAAACCAACCTGCTTTATCAAGTTATTTCAAACACAGCAGGCTATCAAATATCTTAAAATGAATCTTTAGATTTTTTTACTTGAAGCTTGAAACTCGTTACCATAATATAATTTTAAGCCCTTAAAAAGTTTTTAGTGGCAACTGCAGGTGTGCTGATATACAAGAAGCACTGAGCACAATTGACTGACTTTCTCACTGTTACACTACTGTGGCAGGTTACTGTCTGAGCTTTTTTTCTGGAGAAATTACGTGATCATTAACCACAACAAAAAGAAAAAAACAAGTAATGTAGACTAGTCACCATCTGTTCAGGCCAGAAGTGTTAAGAACACACAGTGCTACAAAAAGGTGAGGAACCATTTTACAGGTAGCAGCAAAACTTGCACAATCAAGAGAATTAGCAGGAAGTCCCCTAATTTCAGAAAATTCAATCAGTATTTTGTGACTGGTGTAACTTGTTACTGTAAACTGATGGCCTACTAAAATCAGTTTCTCATTAATTGAGAAAATGGCTATCTGACACATTCTTTCCACCACACAAAACCAAATGCTTCCCAAACAAACACTTGTTCCTGTGCCTGCTAATGTCCTGGTACAGCTGCGAACTGCAGACACTGCTTCTTCATACAACAGGAAGAAAAGGACATTTCACTAAGAACTATTTTTGCTGCACATGCCTGCTACTGAGCTAGTCGTGAAGAAAGGCAAACCCCAGATCTAATCCAATTCCCACAGATGAACCCAGATCCAGAAACAAAATGGGTTTTACTCCAGTCATGTGCTTGGTTTAAGGTTTGGTTTTTGGATTCCTCACCCCAAGAAAAATGTAGGTGAGAAAGTCCCAACTGGATATAACCTAAAATTGGTGACAGGCGGATAGAGAATTACTCCAGCCATTTTTTTCATAAATAGCAACAACAAACAAATTGACACTGTGTGTGGCTCAGTTCTCTTCCTGTCTCTACGAAGGCATTTTAAAGCTGCTAAAGAAAGCTAGAGGTTAACAGTTAAAAGCATGTTTGCAAATCAAATAATTTTCTTAGGATTCTTAATTTTATCTTACCTCATCTATGTAAGGTTTTACAAGCACTTGACCAACTAACGCCTCTGCATCCCGTGTTTTGTCAATTGTCGCGTAAGTGCGAAGACAGTGACGTATTATGTCAACATTTGAAGTCTGAAGGCCTTCCAAGAGCAGCCCTTCCAGAGACTGCTGCAACATAGCTGTTATTCCAGCTATACGCTATGAAAAGAAACAAAATACAGTAATTTAAAAAAATGAAAGCAAAGCCTTGCCATGACTGTTGAAGAAATACCTAATTCAGCTTTCCATTTTCATTTGGAAGTTGCACAAGTTTTGATAATTGTCAGCGCTAAATGAACATTAACACAAGCTTCATGGATTACTGACGCTATTTAACAATTTATTATAATAAGGTCCAAAGGCAATTATTTTCCTCTATATGCTGTAAGTTATGCAGTAACTTATCTAAGGTCCCCTTTATCCCAAAGAAATAGGTCAATAATTGTTCCTTGTTCAACTGAACCACGAAGTGTGATAGTACACAAAAGCTACATAGCAAGTCACCAAGGATAACAACTGTGGCATTTACCCCTCACTGTCAAAAAGTAAATGACAGTGTGCCCCCGGCATTACTTGTCAAATTACTGCAAACCAAAGACATTGAGTGACACTGGCAAAAAAAGGCATGCCATTAGATTCCTTCTGGCTTCTGCAAACAGCTGCCTCAGTCAACACATTCTCCCATCTGCTAACCGCTTTTCCTCGACTCCTGAAACATTTCCTCCATTAGGTCCAACTCGTTGCTACACTATCTGCTACCCAAGACCATCCCATACAACTCTGTATTTGAAACAAGTTTAGCAACACGCATTAATCACAGATGAAAATTTAACAAGTCAAGTTTTATGCCTGGCCTTTTGCATGCTATATTGTCCTTTCATCCTAAAACGATTCTTTAAATAGGCAAAGAATTTGTTCTGAACATGCAACGCCCATAACCCAATTGCTGACTAGTCATGAAAACTGTGATCTGATGACCCTTAGCAACAACAAGTACAGGACAGAAGCTCTGGCACACATCATTAAGGAAGACACAGGACAAAGTAACATAGGTCGACCCACCATAAATACTACCCTGTTGATCCCACTTCTGTTGCTATCCATGTTGGACAACTCAGTGGCCAGAAGAGTATTGTAAACTGCTCATGAATCAACAGGGTACTGTGGAAGTCTTGAAAAATTGGAACTATGAACCACCTTGCTAGCTCGAAAGCCATCAAGAATGGCAGCTTCCCGCTAATCAGCTTAAAGCATTACCCCGTCTCCATATTCACATTATTCACACCATTGACCTTTAAGCACTAGTCTTCATTTGTTCCCTCTCTCCAGTGAGTAAACAAAATAAAACCCACACGAGTTCTTGTTTTGCAGTAGACAATTATTACAAACAGGGTATTAGGGAGATTAGCCTACCAGCCTGAACAGCCACAGTCAGGTAACACATTTCACCAAAAGACAAAGCTGGATACATTCAAGCCAGCCACTCTGTAGGCACATTCCATTTATATTCTGGTCTGAACACTGCAGCTAACAAAACCAACATGAATCTCTAGAACTAGGCCTCAGTATCAGCAAGCAGACAAACTGCAAGATACACCAGGCTGACAAAAATGCCTGTTGTATTTCCTGCTCTTATTCTAAGTAATTTATCGTAAAGAAGTTGGCAAACAAAGCAGAAACCCTCAGAAGCAGCAATACTTCTAGTCAACTGATAAAAAAATGACCTCCTGAAACTCAGTTTCCCCTATAAATTAATTCAATAAAACTGTGGAAACAGGCATTTGTCTTCAATTATATTGGTTTTGCTTGATCCTCCAAGTGTTAAGATGGCTGTCATGCAATACTTACTGGTCTCACTTTGTCCAAAAGGGGCATTCCTTTGCTTTGTACTGCATGAAATTGCAGTTGATTAAATTCTGTAGCGATTCTTTCTAAAACCTGTCCAGTTAAAAGTGGGCTAGAAGAGAGATGATACAAAATGAGAATGCACAGATCCTTTCAAATCAACTCACTTTCGGTCTGCAGCAGATAATGATCTCCACTCATTTTTACGGTTCAATCTAAATATTTGGAATTCACATAGGTGCTACTACAGTTATTGCCATCATGTAATAGTAATCTGGAACAGACTACATGATTAGAGGTATTTTGGAGCTACACCCACAACATCAGAAGGATATAGACCAGTTGGAGCAAGTCTAGAGGAGGGCCACGAAGATGCTCAGAGGGCTGGAGCACCTCTGCTATGGGGACAGGCTGAGAGAGTTGGGCTTGTTCAGCCTGGAGAAGAGAAGGCTGCATGGAGAGCTTATAGCAGCCTTCTATAAGGGGCTTCTATAAGTACCTGAAGGGGCCTACAAGGAAGCTGGGGGGGACTTTTTACAAGGGCCTGTAGTGACAGGACAAGGGGTAACGGGTTTAAATTGAAAGTGGGGAGGTTTAGGTTAGATATCAGGAAGAAGTTCTTCACGGAGAGGGCAGTGAGGCAGTAGAACAGGTTGCTCAGAGCAGCTGTGGATGCCCCATCCCTGGATGTCTTCAAGGCCAGGCTGGATGAGGCTTTGAGCAACCTGGTCTAGTGGAAGGTGTCCCTGTCCATGGCAGGGGGGTTGGAACTAGATGGTCTTTAAGGTCCCTTCCAACCCAAACCATTCTGTGATTCTGCAGAGTGCCTTACCCTAACTGAAAACATTTGCATATGCTTTGACTCTCTGGTTATTAACCTATTCTTGTCTACCTCCCCCAACTCATTACCATGTGATCCAGTGCACTAAACTGAAGAGACTGTCTCATGTTCCAAGAGGTTCATGAACTTGTCTTTTTCCTCCAGTACAATTTGTACTTGCATCCCACTCAATTATTTCAAGCCCATAGCTGGTACATCAGTTCCAAAACTGGCTGAAAGGCATCTTCCATCCCTCAGGAAAGACAGAGGCAGAAGATGCTTTCCACATTTGTTAAAAAACAAAACTTGGGGAGTCTGACTGGAATTTGTCACAGACTTTCCTGATACCAGAAGTATGACATGTGTGGCTGGCCTGCCACAGACTCTACTTGCAACAGTCCTTTCAGCTACACATATGCAGGGAAATCAAGAAAAGCTATTTCTCATCTGACTTACAAATGATACTGAAATAACCTGTATTGTAGTGAGTATTACAGACATGACAGGATTAGTGATGGGGGGGGAATAATTGCATTCAAACTTCCAAAAGCACACTTTTACTGATAGGATTACAAGTAATTCAGAACTTTGGAGGCTGAGTGACATCTTCTGTGAATTACCAGTTTGGAGAAGAGTAAACCTGAGGAAGTACTAACCTAACAGTCATTCCATCAGAGTTACATTTCTGAAGACATATCCTAATGTTAGTAAATTCATCGGGGGGAATAATTGCATTCAAACTTCCAAAAGCACACTTTTACTGATAGGATTACAAGTAATTCAGAACTTTGGAGGCTGAGTGACATCTTCTGTGAATTACCAGTTTGGAGAAGAGTAAACCTGAGGAAGTACTAACCTAACAGTCATTCCATCAGAGTTACATTTCTGAAGACATATCCTAATGTTAGTAAATTCATCTATACCGATACCATGAAATTAAGTTAGTCCCATGAAGGAAACACAAAACAGAACGTGTATATATTTTTTACCTGTTTCCCTCTAATGAGGACAATTCTTTGGTGCCTTGGGAATGTAGAATCTTCTCAATTTTCTCAACAGACTGAATAACATGAATGAGTCTCAGGACACACATCTGTAATTAAAGAAAGATCTTTCATATGTCTGACCCCAATCCCAATTTACATAACTTAACAGCCCTGAAGGCATTCTGAATGGGTTGTGGTTTCGGTTTGGTTTTTTTTTTTTTCCTTTTTGTATGGTTTGGGGTTTATTTTCCCCTTGGTGCCGAGTTCTCTCCCCAATCTTGATACTTCATTCATGCCTCAATTGAAGTATTGCTCACATAAGTCCCTAAAAGCCCACAAACAATGTTTGTCACAGATGTACAACAGCTGTTATCAGATTTTTACCAAGTTAAGCAAAGAGAAAAGTTAGTTCCTCCCCTCATACAGAAATTAAACTGCTGTATTTAAATTACATTCACAATAAGCAAGTTTATATACTACTACGAGCAGAAACATGAGTAACTAATTTTAAAAAGCCAACCAAATCAAATATAGATGTTTTTTGCAAATAAAATAAAGACTTATGATCAACTAGATACTATAAAAAAACCCAAAAGTAGGAAAACCAAAAGTTGCCCTAATAAGGATCTTTCGAAGATAATTATTTGTCCGTTGTACCTTTTTTCTTCTAATATCTTCCTGTTTAGTCATTCGGTCATCTACTGCTTGAATTCCTTCACTGACACAGGACTTAAGACTCTGTGATAGAGAAAGTTGGTATGAAAAGTTGGCTTCCCACTTAAGGTTCAAAAACCTTAACTTAAAACAAGAGGCAGATTAATAAGAATATAAGACAAATAAAAGCTATACTGTATCAACTGCCCTCTAAGTGAAACAGACAAACAAAAACCTAAACACAATTCATACAAACCACAGAAATAAGACTAAATAACCGAAAGGATAAACTGCTCCTAAAGTACTGCCACCACAAGTATCATTATTTCAATCAGAAGCATTTTTAGTACCTTACAGAGAACAAACCACCCTTCACCCAGAGATAAACAATAAAACCAGTATGATTTTAGGTCTTAAAATTGAAGTTATAAATCAGATTCAAGCAGCATTTTTCACATAATAAATATTTATGCTAACTATGAACCTATTTTTTGTTTAAGACATCAAGGTTAAGATATTCTGAAGGTACATTTATGGAGCTCTTTGAACCATTTGCAAAGATGAACAAAATTGCCCATCACTAAATACCAAGTCCTTGTGGAAGGGTCACAAAAAGAGGGACCGTCAAGAGGGTGATCTTTTGTGGTTAAACCAGAGGACTGAGCAAAAATGTCCTTAGTGGGACTCTGCTGCATCTTATTTATTTACCACCATCTTTAAGTCACTTGAAATACTGTTGTAATATTTATCTTATACTTGACTTGCAAGAGTCCATTAATTTATCACAATTAAGAAATCTTTTCTCTCTTCTATAAAAGGCACTACAGAAAACAAATTTACTGCTAGTACAACCGCTTGAAAACACACCTCTCCTACTACGGCTCTAAGAAGTCAGTTTTCAAAGAGAGTTTTATTATAATAATTATTAATAAGAATAAAAGACACTATCATGTGAAAGTGAGCTGAATTTTACCAAGCTGTGTATAATGAACGTTTTGAGCATACCATTACTTCTTCCCTTAACTGTCCCAAGGGTACGGAAAGCTGATTAAGGGCCTTATCCATGCCAACCTAAAGAAATTACCACAGAAACATTTATGACTTTTTTTGGTAAGTTCATATGTGAATTACTGACAAAGCTGATCATTTTACAGATACTAAAAGACAACTAAGTAATTAGACCTCCCTTTACAGTCTCCAGTTTTAAGTGCAATGCAAAAATATGTTACCTCAAATACAACCATACAGATATCAGACTGCTTACCACACAAAGCCAAAAATAAAAGAAAACTTTGACCTATGGAAGCTTTTCTTCTTCAAAAAGAATGTTAAATCTTATTCTCTGTACCTATATAATTGGAAACTTGATGAACTGGAGTAAAAGGGCAGTATACACAGTGAACAAGACATTTTAATATGAAAATTACTAAAATTCTCAAGTGGATTGGGTTTTTTTAAGACAGATTGACTGTATAGTAAACTTAAAGATTCCTACAAGAATCCTTCAGAATGGCCTTATTTGTATCTCTGACATTCAATTTGAACGATTTATTTCCTTCAATTTTACATCTACTAGCAGTTTTAAAAAAGAAGTTTGTCTTGAGTCTAACTTCCTAATGAACTGATTTTTTAAAGACAAAAAAGCATACATGCAAAACATTTATTACGGGCCAAAAGCAAACCTGTACAATAACTATATTCTACAATAACGGTCTTCCAGTTCCTCTCAGTGCAAGAGATCACAGTTTAAGATGACTTAAAGCTAATAATACCAAGATACAAGCCAAATACTTTTCATATGATAAATAAAAATAACACTAAAACACGGTAAGTCTGAACTACATCATACAACTTAAAAAGACTTACTAGATTTGTTGAGAGATTAACAAAATCTGCATAGTCTTTATTTATGAGTTCTACCATGGCAGTTTTAAGGAGTTTGTAGTAGAGCTCCAGATCCTCTCTGAGTTCTTCCAGCTGTACGCGTTTCCTGCAGTCTGATACAAAGTGATCCACATCGAAATCCGGCTGAAAATAAACAAGGAAGGAAAGAAAGATATAAGTAAAGTTCAAACCAGGAACACACACCCCCACCCCTAAAATAAAGTATTCCATATGCCAGTGGGCTGACCAAACCGAAGTACTGGGTGGGGAAAAGGCTACTTAACAGAGTAGTTTCCAATGTTCCAAAGTCTTGGTCTTCAATCTCAAAAGCACACAACGTTGTGGGTCAGAGGACCGAAAGCCTAGCTCTCCAAAATACAAGGTTGTATATTGCCCGCGTACACTTAAA
The DNA here is from genome assembly GCF_000690775.1 of Eurypyga helias. Classification (NCBI taxonomy): domain Eukaryota; kingdom Metazoa; phylum Chordata; class Aves; order Eurypygiformes; family Eurypygidae; genus Eurypyga; species Eurypyga helias. The sequence goes on along the minus strand of NW_010243595.1, from coordinate 227 downwards.
AACCAAGCAAACAAAACCCAAACAAAAATGAAAATACGTATTAAGAAGTACTTCAGGCAATCTAATCGATGGGGCCCGAATGCTGGTTATCGGTCTGCGCAATCTGGCTTCAAGGCAGCAGAGTGTGTGTCTGCAGGAAGCACGACTCGGGTCTGCCCCCGGAGGTGAGCTGCGGCACCCCGCCCCGGCCCGGGACACTCACTCGGGCCACCCGGGAGCAAACCTGC
>NW_010243594.1:854-1149 GCF_000690775.1 Eurypyga helias | reverse complement strand
CAGCACCCAGCACCCTGCACCCTGCATCCAGCACCCTGCACCCAGCCCCCAGCACCCAGCCCCCAGCCCACTGGAAGCCCGGGGAGCTGTCACCCAGCAGCCGGGGCTGACACATGGTACCCACCGGCACACGGCACCCACTCACACACGGCACCCACCAGCACACAGCACCCGCCGGCACACGACACCCACCGACACACGGCACCCATTCACACATGGCACCCACCGACACACAGCACCCACCGGCACACGGCACCCACCGGCACACGGCACCCACCAACACACAGCACCCACC
>NW_010243594.1:0-215 GCF_000690775.1 Eurypyga helias | reverse complement strand
CCCCCCCCGGACACCGGACCCCCCGGGCCCACGGCACCCACTGACACACGGCACCCCGGGCACATGGCACCCACCGGCACAGGCCGGAGGAGGCAGCACCCTCCCGGGAGACTGTTGTGGCAGCACAGGCTGGTGCAGGTGTCCCCAAGCCACGGGGGAGCACAGGTGCCTTCGAACATCCCCCCAGAGGAGGGACCCTCCTGGGACCGCCTGCC
>NW_010243593.1:376-647 GCF_000690775.1 Eurypyga helias | reverse complement strand
GAAGCTGCGGGGGTGTTTTACGCTCGGAAACTCCTCCTGGGCTGTTGATTTCTGATGTATTTTTGGGGTATTTGCCCGGTGGGGGTGAAGGGCTGCCAGCTGCCCTCCGGGCTCCCCGCAGGAGGGAGACCCCAGCCCCGCCGCTGTCCTCAGCTCCGCGGGGACGGGGGGCTCCGGGCTGGGCTGAAGGGGCAGAGGGGTTCGCGCTGCCCCTCCCCGCTGCCTCCGGCCTCCCCGAGGCTTCCCGAGGGAGGGCTGTGGGTTGGCTGTA
>NW_010243593.1:0-287 GCF_000690775.1 Eurypyga helias | reverse complement strand
GCCAGTGGACGGAGCGACTCCGGGAGCTGGCATCATTCCTCGCCTAACTTCTGCAAAACAAGGGAATTGCACCAGCAGTTACAGCCGTTTTTTTTTTCTTTTCTGGAGTGGATTAACCCAACTCGGGGGATGCTGCCCGCGCTCAGGCCTCTCTGTGCAGAAGCAGGATGTACCTGATAAGCTGTCTCGGAGGTTGCCTTGGCTTTGTTTAACGTTCGGGGGATGTTTTAGATACAGTTGACGTGTTTTGCTGTAAAACGGCTCAAGCGCGTGGAGCGGTGCGGCGC
>NW_010243592.1:3138-6414 GCF_000690775.1 Eurypyga helias | reverse complement strand
CTTTCTTGTTGTCCCCCTTCAGGTATTGGAATGAGCAGGGTGGCAGCTCCCATGATTTCCTAGTCTCTACTTGACCAGTGACTTGAGTTTGTTGAAAGTGGGTGCCTTTGCTCATGACTCTGGTGGGCATAGCAGGCAGGGCCATGTGGAACCCTGAGAGGTCTGGCTGGCTCTTGATGTCTTCTTTTGCAGCCTCTGAACTTTGAGACAGGAGTGGAGGCCAGAATGAGATGCACAATGCTTTCCCTCTAAAGCAAAATCATGTTTGTCCTTGCTTGTTTTCATCCTTTTTCTTCTTCCCCTTTGCGTGGCACACATTACAGCCTAATTGCAGAGATGTGCATGCCCTCCGTCCCTGCCAGGAGCAGCGCAGGGCTGTGCTGCTGGCGGCGGTTTTCAGCCATGAGATTGTAGACCTTGTAATCAATGCTATGCGAGTCACTCGTCTTCACCTGTGGCAAACCTTGACTGGAGGCTCCCTGTTTAGCACTCCCTTGGCTTCCTTCTTGGCCTCTCCCATGCAAGCATTGGACAACAAAGAAAGCTTTAATTATTGTCTGTTACTTGTAACACATTTCCTCCAAGCTAAAATAATCTGTTTGTTTATAGAGTAGAATAGAAAAACTTGCAGAAAGGAAAAGGTTTGTCAAGTCCTGAAATTCAAGACAGCACACAGCCCTTCGCTTGACGACGCCAATGAAAGCATTTGCTGTCCCGTGGTAAGATACAGCCACCACGACACCCCAACGTGTCTTGAACTGTGTCTTCCCCAGTTCTTGCTGGAAGCTCTCTCCCTTGCTCCTAACAGCAACGTTAATGGGTTTGTGCTTCTGTTTAGATGACAAAGCTGACGGTTTAGCCTTGCTCCAACTCTGACTGCAGGTGGCCAGCCCCTGAACGGGTTGCAAACACTTGTGTTTAACCTGTTTTTATTCAACTTTTGCCCTCCCATCTGATATTTATTGTTCCAAGTATTTTATCATCTTCACTTTTAGACATCATAGTTACATCTAGTTGAGTTTCAGTAGATGAGGAAAATGTTGTGTGCTGTTGGTAAATCAAAACATGCCAAAGAAATTGGAAAGATGCAGCCAAGAAGATAAATGACTCTTCAGACGGTCTTCACTGAGGGAGCTTTGGATCAAGTGAGACCCCACCATGTAAATTTTGTATTTCCCAGGCCAAACTCTTGCAATTAATGACTCAGTATTTCACATTATTAAAAAATCTTGATTGGCAACTGATACTGGGTATACGAATTTCTTGTAGCACTGGAGTGATGGGCAGTGCACTTAAACCAAACTTATTCTCACAGCCTAAATTTTGAGGAACTCGCAGGGATTTGGGGTCATGTTGGCACCCTTGTTGTTTGCCTAAGAAAGTTTGGGTGCATCAGCGGGAATACCCTGCCGCCCTGAAAAAGAGTCCTTTGAAATGAAGTAAAAATTACAGCACTTAAATTGCTGGATACCTTTAGATGTAGTATTAAAGTGAAAGCCCTGGTTTCTGACACATTTTAGTGAGTTTTAAATAGGCAGTAATTGTCTTTTAATTATTAGATCAGTAATAGGCTATGTATCTTAATCTGTTAGGTTGTGATTCCTAAAACATATTACTATTCATCCCCCAGAATTGATTATATTTAACATGCATTAACTGTCTTTTTAATTCTCTAATATGTCTATTTAGGAATCTTAACTTATGCATTTAAATTAGATTTAATAGGGGAGGATTTTGTGAAGCTGAAACTTTGTCTATTAAGAACATCTCTGAGGCTGTGGAGATGAGAGGTGTGCCACCGGCATCACTAATTGCAGACCTGGATGATCTCGCAGGGTGGGGTTGGAGACTGAAAATGTCACCATAAAACTGGTGTGTCTTACACTAAGGAGTAGTTCTGCCCTAAATACTCCACTTTCTCCCTCCTCCAACGTGTGCCTTTGAGGATGATGAAGGACACAGGTTCAGGGATGTCCTATGGCCAAACCCACCCTCTTTTAGGGCCCGACAGCCTGCCTGCTTTTGCCACCTGACAAATGTTTGTGCTGGGAACTACTTTTAACATCTCCTGCTGAGTAATTACACATATTTAGGTCTGATTATGAACCATAAACCTGCATTTGCAGGAGGTTAATGGGGAAAATGTTTCTGACTTCTTTCCAAAAGTGCTCTGGGACTTGGAAAAGATGATTCAGTGAATTATTCAGTAGAAGAATTTATTTTTAGACAAGTGAGGAATGGGTCATATCACTTATGCTTTGGGGTTTGTTTTATTTTTTTCCCCCCAAAGTCAGGTTATAAATAAAAATTGCAGTGTACTGCAGCTCGACAGGGACTTGTCACTGTGCTACATCTCTCCCTTGGGAAAATCTTGGGATTTTCCTGTTCTGCTGTTGTTATATGGAGGTTTTTTTGTCTATCACTAGAAGTATGTTAGTGAGGATGTCCTGGGGGGCAACCTCAACACGAGCAATAAAGGGCTATGCTGGGATGCCTTCTGGCAGTGTTTTGGGGGAGAATCACCCCACCACTGACACTGTCACTTCTGTAAGGGATTGGGTGCTCATTTCCCTCTTCCATTTTTTGATGGATGCATTTATTTTCCTATGTGCTCCTTGTAGCTCCAGTGAAACCAGGCACTCCCTACGTCGCCATAGGGCTTCCATGTAGAGCTGCTGTCCTTAACAGTGGAGAAAAGTCCACATTTGTAGGACCATCGTCTTTGTGAAATGGATGGTTCCTTTCCCACTTTCTTCTGTGCACTGAACTTCTCCAATCCTAAATCAAATGTTTTTACATCAGGTTGTAGAGTCCTAAGACACAGGATCGGAAAAATACCATTTGTGTCCACTCCTGTTTAGGTGAACACTGCTGCTCGAGCTGCTTTGTAAATTGAACTGTTCCTTAAAGTTGATTAGGTTTCTTTTCTCCACTAATCTTACTTGAAGGCTGAACCCAGGTCCTTTGATACTTAAATTTATTTTAAAATCAGAAGCCTTTGTGAATTTTTAGCAAATCTGCATCCTTTTATCAACCATTTCTGAGCCACAAGTGCTCATTTTTTCCATCTGATTACCTTCTTTCAAAGTGTAATTGGGGAAATTTGTCAACTATATCCTGACATGTCATTCTGAGTTGATGACCAAACTGAGTTTTTCAACATCCACTGTCTTCTTTATTTTTCTGATGGATCTCTTTGGCTTAGTCCAGCCTGTATCCACCTTATCTGCACCAGGAGGGACAGTTTGGCCAGTGACCTCCCACCACTGTTTCTAA
>NW_010243592.1:2618-3128 GCF_000690775.1 Eurypyga helias | reverse complement strand
ATGCTTCCCTCAGATTAGAAATACAGTGTGGATTACCTGCCTGATGTGTTTTAGGGTTGTATTCAGAATTCACAGGTGCACCATGATGGTAGCCTATAGTTGTCCTGGAGGAATGTGCCCATAGGGCTGTCTCCAGGAAAACTGTGGGCCACCAAGTGATCCTCAAATAGACTAGACAAGTTAATTTAAATTGTTACTGCCAGAATTCCTGTAATTAACCATGAATGAATGATTTATCACATTATGCTATTAATCTGTACCTTATTTTTCCAGTTCTGTGGGTCTAATATTCTGAACCTTCTCCATACTGTTGATGCTTCCCACCTTACCATTACAACTTGCCCCATGCTTCTATTTTTTCCATTAAATTTATTACACCAAATACTAAATACAGCAGTTGCAAATTGTCTTTCCTCCAAATGCAGTTTTAGCATCCATTTCTCTTCCAGCACAGCCTATCATGATAAACTTCCAGTTCAGTCGTCCTCAAACTCTACGTTAAGCACTGGT
>NW_010243592.1:0-2452 GCF_000690775.1 Eurypyga helias | reverse complement strand
CCCTACAAGATGCTTTATTTTCTTTTTCTTAAGCCTTGAGTAGTAATATCTAACATATTGCTTTTGTCTCAAATAATTTATTCTAGCAACAAAAAGTATTGGACTGGACTGGCATGGCCTTATTTAAAAAACAAAACAAAAAAACCAAACAAAGCCAACACATTGTGTTTTCTCCTGTTCTTCAAATATTTTCATTATTTCAATTGTTCTTTCTATGCTCTGGTGAGAGATTAGATTTCTGGGTATCCAGATCACACTTCCTTACTTAAATGTCTAACGATGACCATTTTACAGTCCAGGGGTGTCACCCCAGAGCTGAGACGGATGTTGCTGCAGAGCTGAGTATCATACGACATCTATTTTGGTACTGAAAGATGGGGATTATCCATTTCTTCCAAAAGCTCATTTTCGAAGTCCCATACACTGAATTTTCCCTTCCTCCAGGGATGTAGTTTCCACTGCAGCATGGGAGATTCATGAACTCAAAGATTTTTTTTTTCCATACCCTCCTCCTAACCTGGGTTTTGCATCTTTTGTGATTTTTATTTTGTAAGAAAATGCCTTTTTAAAATTTATTTGAAGGTACGAGTAATGTGGCCGTCAGAAGCTGAAGATGCCATATGGGATCCAGAGAATGTATTGAAAAACAAATGACAGGCTACACCTAAATCTGGGATCTGGTGCCCTGGGAAGAGAGAGGGGGAAGTGTGTAGTACTGAAGGGGCAATAAAGGAGGACCCTATCATGCAGTTTGCAAAACAGCAGCTCACAGGTGGACCCTGCATTTTAGTGTCTTAACACAAGGCTGAATCTCATGTTTAATGAGAGGAGATCTTGTGAACAAAGCGGCTGCTCACCAGAGTAACCCCTTAGACAAGAATGGTGAGCGGTGGTGGTTGGGAATGAACGCACTGAACTTGTAATGGTGTAAACCCAGCTCCTACACGTGCTTGCAGCGTGGCTTACCCTTGCAGGCGAGTTCTGAGCAAGGCAAGACTTCGGGTTACGGTGGTTTTACTAATAACTGACCTAACAAGGGAGACACTGAGTTTGTGCCTTCCTGGTGGTGTGGAGCCTTTCTTCTCTTTTGTATTTAGTTTTTTTTGGGGGGGAAAAAACCCCAAAACAGTACTTGGAGACTACAATGTGTATGTGACTGAGAAGGGAGTCAGTGGATTGCAGGGCCTAAATGATTGTGCCATTTAGAAATTTCTGCTGAGAAACTCCTCAGATAAGTCGATTATAAGGTAAAAACCCCCTGTCTCTGGGGCAGACCATGGTGGTCCTTGCTCGCAGCACAAGCATGGCCAGGACAGGAGCTCCAGCTGGCTGCAAGGGTGGTGGGAGTCTTCAGTTGTCCTGGAGTGTTTAACTCTGCAGCAATTAAAATGTTTGGAGAACTTAGGTTGCAGTTATTAGCATCTCTTTTAGAGATCAAATGTTTTATCTTTCTTAATTTCGGTTTCTTTTTTTGGGCTGTTAGCTGACTTCTGATCCTTGCAGCAGCTCTCAGAATAACTACAATTCTGTTGTTGGCAATGGGGCCTAGTTGAAAGCTTTGTCTGAAATGTGCATGTAGGGGAAGAGTGGTTGAGTTTAAATTAAATTCCTTGGTATTTAGCCATTGCTAAATACATAGCATTTCTCCACAGATGCTCTCAGCTATAACCATCTGCACACTCCAACTATTTTCGGTTAATATTTTTAATTATTTCAAAATACAATCACTTGCATTATTTTCCATTAATTCCTCAATAACTCTCATTTTTCATAATTCAATAATTTTTCATGACTGATCATTTTTTCATCAATCATTCACTGTCACTTGTAGTACTGAATGGAGCTGGAGCACTACAGTATTACTTTAAGGTCCTGCAAATACACATTTTATCTGAGACAACAAATTAACTCCTGTTTCACTTTGCATGGTCTGGCTTAAAGAGAAACCCCTTAAAGACCTGCCTGACTGCCATCAGAACCTCCGCGTCTTCGGACCCTGCAGAGACTGCTGCTGCTTATAGGAAATACTTCCCACCGCTGGTGTCCTCTCCTGAGGAGGTAGAGCCAAAGACCTTTCCTTCTTCATTTGTTCTCACCAGCTGCAAGTGTTGGAGCTCCATCACATGGATTTAGGTCCACATATTGTTGTTTTAAAGGCAAAAAATTACTTCTGAAATAAAACCTGAAAAACTATGGGTGATTTGGAGAAGTCAGTGGGGGACAGCTCTTTGCCAGGTGTGTTGGCATGGGCATCAGGGGCCAGCAAACGAAATGAGTGGGTGATATGCTTCCTGTGATTAAAAGAGTTGTTTTCATTCTTAATGGGGCCCAGCTTCTTAAAACACTACCATTGACATCAAGTGGCCTTTGTGTACAAAGTGATGCTCAGGAACTCTCACAGGGCTTGTACATCTTGTACATCTTGAATACTTCATCCAGCTGTGGAGCCCTC
>NW_010243591.1:0-1666 GCF_000690775.1 Eurypyga helias | reverse complement strand
GGGGGTTTCAGACGAGCAGAAGTAACATACCGTTTAGTTACCAGACAGAAAGGTGCCGGCTTGTGTGGAAACTGGGGAAGAGTTGGGTGTTTGACAGTGCCAGGGAAATGCCAGGCTCCAGGCTGGGAGGGACAAATACAGGGAGATGCCCTGGAAGCCTGGAGGCTCGTGCAGGCATGGCTTGAGAAAAGCGGGAGAAGGATGGGGATGGAGAGCATGGAGGGAAGTCCCACCGTGCCGGTGCCATGGGCAGCCTCTCCCTGACACCTTCTGGCCCCAGGGATGGGGACCACTTCATCTCCCCTTTTTCCAAGGCTGGCAGACATGGGAGGAGAGGGAAAAGCAAGTGTGGGGTGGTCAGGGGCTGGACACTGGTGGGGAGAGATGCGGAGTGGGATTAGAGACAGAGTGAACAGGCCTGAGCGTGGGCCAAGGTCAGCAGACGAGGGAGTGGAGTGAAGCAAGAGAGCTCAGGGTGCCGGGGGGCGAGGAGTCGCTGTGGGAAGAGAGGGAGCAGTTCAGGCTGGGAGGGATTGGGAGGGCTGGATGTGGCCGATGGCCTCCGTTGAAGCCTGACTTTGGGGAGGTAGCAGGTGCTGACCCCAGGTAGGCATGGGGTTTCCCAGCAGACCAAAGTCAAACCAGAAAGAAAAAAGACAGAAAATGTCTGGAAATAAAGCCTAGAGGCTGGAAAAAGCAGAGACGGAGCAGGTGGATACTGCTGCATGCGGTCAGCACAGGGCTCTTTTCAGCCAAAAATGCTTTCTGGGTCACAGCCTCCAGGACCCCCTGGGGAACTGGGTTCCCTCCAGCCCCTGGTCCCTGGGTCCTGAGCAGGGCGAAGGGGGTGCTCAGCACCGTGCTGACCTGATTTCCTTCCTTCCCTCCAGCTCCTGGGAGACATCCTCATCATTGTGCTGTCCTCACACTTCAACAAGGACTTCACCCCTACCTGCCAGGCCACTTGGCAGAAGCTGGTCGGCGTGGTGGCCCATGCCCTGGCCTACAAGTACCATTAAACCCCTTTTTTTTATACACCCCCCGGGAGGCGGTTGTGCCTGCACCAGCCAATAAAACCCCCATGTTTGACGGATTTCTGAGCGCGTTCCTGTGTCTCCGTGTCTCTCCGTGGGGTGGGGGTGGGGGGAGCAAGGGCTATGACAGCGGGGAGGATGGGTGTGGGCTGCTGGGAGCATCCCGCTGCATCTCCAGGTCGGGCTGGCCAAAGGGGAGGCCGCTTTTCCGGGCTATTTGGGCTCTCTCCGACAGGCATCGTCCTGCTCGCTGCTGCCCTGTCCTTCCTGCCCATCGGGGCTGGTCCTGCACCCCCGCGCACGCAGTGATGCTGGGGCGTCCCTCGCCTACGAGCCCCCGTGGGACAGCTGGGGATACCGGCTTCTACGGCAGCGGTGGGGGCGCGCCCGCCCTTTTTTTTCGAAATTGCCGGGGTGGGGGCCATTTCTGAGCTGTTCTACGCCGAAGGCCAAGCCCCAGGGGAAACAAGGACCCTCTGACCCTCACCCTCTCAGCATGTGCTGAGCAACGTTATCTGCTCGTAGGGTCCTAGAGGAGGCAGGAATTTGGCCCCTTCATAGAATCATAGAAGCACAGAATGATTTGGGTTGGAAGGGACCTTAAAGATCATCTGGTTCCAACCCCCCTGCCA
>NW_010243590.1:3592-3881 GCF_000690775.1 Eurypyga helias | reverse complement strand
AGATGCAACTACAGACTCAGAGGCAGTTCTTTTTGTCACTGTGAAAAGTTACTCATGGAACGATAGGTCAGGAAATTAGAGGGGAACATTCCTAACATTCCTTCTAGAAATTGGGTCTTTACACAGAGGGTCTGTGTAAAGTCTGACCAGTGCTGTGGGAAAGAGGGAGGTTGGAGGACTTGGGCAGTCAGAACATACAAATACAGGCAGCACAGGTTGTGTCTCTGGAGGTGTCCCTGCTGTTCCTGTGGCTAAGGGGGGTGCACCCGTTGCCTCAGGGCGGGTGCTG
>NW_010243590.1:1915-3420 GCF_000690775.1 Eurypyga helias | reverse complement strand
GTTTTTTTTTTCCCCTCTGGCAGCAGCTCTTGGGGTGAAAACTTGGGTTTCCAATAACATTTAAAAGCAAAAAAATGTGCTTTTTAAAAAATTCTGGGGAGGGGGTAGTAGTAGTGGTGGTAAATCTTTTCCTGAGGTTACAGAGTGCTAAACACTAAAGGTTTTCCATTTTGGATGAGAAGGAAATAATGTTATGACTTCGCAGCATGTGGTGGGAACTGTAGCTTGGGCACATGATGTTTCTGACATGGATTGCACCTCCTGAAACATTTAATGGATTCCTTGACACATAATGTGCTACTTTCCTCCCTTAAGACTAGAGGATATAGTGATCATGGGTGGACTCCAGTCAAGGACTGACTTTCTCAGTAACTAACTGCAGGAGCCATCAGAGATGACACTTCTTTGTGCTGCAGTGGTCTGGCTCACACAGTGTGGGTCCATTTTTTGGGGGTCAAAAGCTGCCCTGATTCTGAGGATGGGCTGATGAGTGGGCATGGTGGTGACTGTCACCTTGTTGCTTTAGCTGTGGTGAACCGCCCAAGTGCAAAGTACTTCCATTCTGTAGAAACAGGAGCCTAAAACCCAAGATACACTGACGGCTTGATGGAAAACTTCATAGGTCATATTGGTGCTTTTGTCTGAAGTAGTTGGTGGCAGCAGCTGGAAAGCCAGACTTGCTGTCATGCTCACTGAAAGCATGGCAATCCAAAGGGAAGTGCTTGAATGGCTGGAGAAGGCTTGTGTCTGTGGTGCTGTAATCGGGTGGTGCTGGACTTGCCTGGCCTTGCCTGATGGACAAGGTCATGCTTCTGGCACAGCACAGGTTCTCTACTCTGGTTCATCTACTGCCACTGCAGCCAGAAAAACAGAAGACTATGTAGGATTGTGCTGGTGTGCTGCCTCCTGACCAGCTGTGAGGGACCTGGCTCATATGCCTGCACAGAGCTAGATCAAGAGCTTGCTGACCCACTGGCTGGTGCTGTAGGGCTCCCTCCCCTTTTCACCAAGTCAGAGCTGCTCATTATCTGGGTCCCAGCTCAGCTTCCCTAAAAGGGAAGGATTGTCACGCGGCCAAAGGGACATCAGCTCATCTGTGAAGTCGTTGTGAAGAGGGCAGGCCATCTTGCAGTACCAAAGCAGTTGTAACCAGGGTCCTAGAGGTGATCAGAAAAGCAGCTGATAGAAGAGTGTGGAGGATAAACTATGCTCAACAGACCGTAATCCTATTAGTGACATGTGACAGTAGTGAGCAGTGTCATGGAGGTGTTTTCCTTCTGAGAGGCAATGATGCTGTAGTAGGTAAAGGGACCGACATCATGACATGCAAGGATGCATGTGGCAATGGGGAGGATGCTGCTCTGGATGCTCCTCCTTGTGCAGCAGGATGAGCCCCGAATGGGCCCGTGGCCCTCGTATCATAGAATCACCGGATGGTTTGGGTTGGAAGGGACCTTAATGACCATCTAGTTCCAAACCCCCTGCCATGGGCAGGGACACCCAAC
>NW_010243590.1:0-1684 GCF_000690775.1 Eurypyga helias | reverse complement strand
AAGCCCCCCCGAGCGCTTTCTCTTCCCCAGGCTAAACACCCCCGACTCTCTCTGCCTGTCCCCATAGCAGAGGTGCTCCAGCCCTTGGAGTATCTCTGTGACTTCCTCTGTACTTGCTCCAACAGGTCTATGTTCTTTTGATGTTGGGGACTCCAGAGCTGGGTGTAGAACTGTATGAGGAGTCTCACTAGAGCAGAGTAGAGAGTGAAAATCCCTTCCCTTGAGCTGCTGCCACGCTTCTCTTGATACAGCCCAGAATACGGTTGGGTTTCTGGGCTGCCAAGCACACACTGTTGGTCATGTCCAGCTTTTTATCCACCCGTGCCCCCCAGGTCCTTCTCCTCAGGGCTGCTCTCAATCCATCATATGGCACGAACTTGTGTGTGGACAATTTGGAGTGACCTTTGATCTGGGCAAGCCCTGTGTCACTGGCTTTTGCGGAGACAGGCTGCATGCAAACATCACAGATTTGCTCAGGGAAAATGTCTTCTGCTTATGTGGTGTTGACTTATGAGACAGGATGACCACAGTGATTGAATTTTTTTTTTTCCTTTTTTCTTTTGCAAAGGTTATGTTATTTAATCGTTCTATGGTTGAAACTGTAGCAGCAGTAGCAGCTCAGTCACAGCCAAATGACAGCAGCATGGATCTTGACCTATGTGTTAATCTTCCTTCATCCTTAACTGATCACCTGCCTTGCCACAGGGGCTGGAGGTGGGAGCCATGACAGGGGTCTGTAACAATCTTTGACTTCTGTTAAAACAAACAAAAAACCCAAGAACAAGCAAAACAATGAAACAAACAAACAAACCCACCCTCCCAAAAAAGGCAAACAACCCACCAACACAGCCCAAACACACAGACCCCCCAAAATAAACAAAAAACACTTAGTCACTGAGAGAAAGGAGGTGTGCCTGTCAGTATCTGCTGTGTTTGCAGGAGGTTAGCCTGGGGAGTCCCCAGGGGACATAGAAGCTGGGAGGTGATGGCTGAGTGCTGGCTGCTGGGCTGCACTTGCAGGTGTATGCTGTGCTTCCATGACCATGTTCTGTCCAGCTGCTCCTGCTTCCAGGCAGAACTCAAATCCTGGGCGTCTTGGTAGCATTTCATGGTTGGTGTCCTGAGTAAAATGTCTCCCGAGAAGAGGAGAGAGCCTGGTCTTGTGGTCTAGGTGGTACGCAGGCAGAAACATTCTAGGAGGGGTTTCTAGTATCATCTGGGCCTGGACGAAGGGATAGAATGTACTCTCAGCAAGTTTGCTGATGATACCAAACCAGGAGGTGCTGTTGACTCTCTTGAGGGACAAGAGGTCTTGCAGAGGAATCTGGATAGATGGGAACATCGGGATATTTTTAATGGGATGAAATCTAACAAGTCAAAATGCTGGATCCTGCACCTAGGATGGGCTAATGCAAGGCACAAGTACGGACTGGGAGAGGAGTGGCGGTAGAGCAGCCCGGCAGAAAGGGATCTGGGCGTGCTGGTCGACAGCAGGCTCAACATGAGCCAGCAGTGTTCCTTGGCACCTATGGGGAAAGCGGCATCCTGGGGTGGAAAGAGCGTGCCCATCAGGTCGAGGGAAGTCATCCTCCCCCTCTACTCTGCGCGGGTGAGGCCTCACCTGGAGTACTGTGTCCTTCAGGTGAGGAGACCAGAAGTGAAGGACAGGGAACTACTGGAGAGG
>NW_010243589.1:0-15440 GCF_000690775.1 Eurypyga helias | reverse complement strand
TGCCTCCTAATGAATTGTCTGGTATATTCATTTTCACCTTTATGAAAGTTTCATATTTCCTATTGACTATAATAAATCCTAACATCTGTTTGTGCACTCAGCTACAAGTTGCTACGTGTATACATTTTCTACATACTTCTTACATCAGTTCACTAACTTTTATCAACTAAGGCTGCATGATACAACATTCATTTCCATAAGATAAAGACTTCATAAAATCAGAGTACTCATTTGATATCCATCAAATTTTACTAAACCATTTGGAAATTATAGTATAAAGGATCTCTGTCATAACATCATAGTGCTGATTATTGAAACATCACAAGTAAGATGATTTTAAAATAATGCTTAAAAGAAAACACTTAACATTAAATTTACCTGAGAAAGCATTACTGTAGTATCTCGAGAGTGTTTGCATAATATCTTTGGAATGCTGAGTCCATGGGGCTATCTTTCTATAGGTTTTTACTCTGTGGACAAGCTGAGAACCTCCGTATTGCAGAGAAAGCGTGTCTCCGTGATCTTCATATAATTCTTCAAATAATCTGAAGGAAAAGCAAAATATGCTATCAAACTGCTGAAAAGAGGTTTTAAGAGAAAAAATAATGAAGTATTACAATAGAAACGACTTTCTGTTTAATAAGTAATACATTTTCTCCTCCAAGTAATTCTGCCAGTTTTCAAAAGCAAGTATTCCAATAAAACATGCTATTGACTTACAAACACTGAAATATAAAGCTATGTCTCTATTCTTTAGTCAGATAAGTATGTGGAAATTTTATTCAGATACAATCATTACTAAGAAGGATTAGAGTCTAAGATTTTCACTGATTTATAATATATCAGAACAAATTCACACTACAGGATATGCACTTTGGTAGATTCAAGGAGAAGATTAGTATGTCCTACTAGCCTGCAGGGAGAATACAAACCGTATACCTTCACAAACTAAGGTATTTTAAATACACTAAATGAGACAGAACATGCCAATATCTGAAGGCTGTGTTTTCTGTGAAGTCCACTGGGAATGTACTTAACATGTCTTTTAAAAAACATCCCCAGTTATGATAATACTGGCTCAAAGGTACAAAGAGAATAAACATGACTTGTAAGAAATGCGAAGGGCAGTCAGATACCATTTGCTAGGGCCAGAAAAACATGATGTAAGAAGGAAGAAAGAGTCAGCTGCTAAGATGATCAAGGAGAGCTGGCTAAAAGCAACACAGTCCTCTAACATCATGTAGTTGACAGTAGACTCCAAACTTAGAGCAGTCCAAACTACAAAAATTACCAAGAAGCACCCCATCAATGACAAAAACAAGCCAAAAGTCTCAGAAAACAAGGCTATCCTAAGGAGATGACATCCAGTCTAAAAGATAACGGACTGAGAAGTGCTTCTCAGAAATGGAAGCTATGGAAGCTATGGCCTTGCTTGAGCAAGAAAATGACAAGGACAATGTCTTGCTGAAAAAGGCTGAAAGTGTAGTTAAGAGGCAAAACAACCCCAAAATCGACCAAAAAACCCAAACAAAAACACCAACACCCACATCTGTGGAAATGTATCTCACATCAGTGTATCAAAACACAATAACTCAGACATCTGCATGTGATACACTGTAGTATCTGAGAAGAAAGTCCTTAAGAGTGGAGAAAAGAGTAGAAATAAGCAAAACAGCAGCAACAACAGGACCACCATTAAAAAAAAAAACAAACCAACAACAAAAGCATATGCAATAAAGGGATAGTACTGCATAAGTAACCCAGCAACCATCTGACTTAAGTCCTCATCAAAAGGTTCTGGATGAAGAACACTTATCTGAGCAGCAAATCTATTTCTATAAAAAAAAAAAGATGACCATCAAATCTGCCCAAGGTTGAGTACAAACAGCTCCACTAGGAAGAAACAAATGCCTATTAACTTAGAAAAACCAAACCAAAACAAAAAGCCCCCCAAAAAACCCCACCAAACAGAAGCAAAGCAAAAATAAAACCACACAACAAAACAACAAACAAACAAAACCCCCACCCAAACCACTTGCCTCCACACAAACTGTTAAGAGCTCATGATGGCATGTATGAGAATATTCTGTTTGTTTCTTCGGTTTTGTTGTTTTGGGCTTAAAAAAACCAAACAGAACCCCCCAAAAAACCACAAGAGGAAAGACAGCAATCCTGGACAGCTGAAAGCTAAAAAGTTGGTTGAAGACAGTAACTGACAGGTAAAAGGATGATACCACTCTCAGAAATTTCCCAGTCAACCATGAGGGATTGATGAACGGAGTTACAATGACCCTTTGATAAAGGTTCACAGAAAGCTAAAAACTTTAAATTCATTACAGACATTGATCCACTTGATTTGAAAAGGACTTGTAGAATTAAATTACCCTTCCACAGCCTCAAAATATTAAGCCTGCAGTCAAGGACCAGTCTTCTGTTGAGAGAGTAGTTGTTAACTACGTATGATAAAAAGCTGCTAATATACAGTTTAGGAAACTTCCTAGATACAACAATTATGTTAAAGGAATCACTAAGAAATACAGCTTGCAGAAACGGTCCCATCATTAAGAATATTAATCTTGCTAGACACAAAATTGGTCTGTTCAAGACATATGGTTCTTTCATCCTTCAGGATGGCCAACTGTAAGAAAACGCTGACTTCAGAAATCTGGTTCGATAGAAATTCTGGATTGTACCCAGCCAGTGAAACTGTATGAGAAAAATCAGAAGTGTAAGGACAGTCAAAGAACACAAAGAAAAGCTAGTATTTCAGACACTTTAGCTAAATTAAGGAAGACAGACTGCTACAGATTAGCATTTTGTCCAGTTAGAAGGGAGTAAATGAAGAAGAACAACATGCAGGCAGCAGATACTCGATGTGAGACAGTGCGGGGAACAAGGATGCAGGAGGTCAAAGTGAAAGAGCACACAACGGAGAGACAGTACAGCACATGCCTGTCTGAACTCATTGCATTATGAAGCAGGATGTTTAAATTATTCCAAATACAGTAATTCAGAAACAAGTCTCAACAGATGACAAAATTAGTTTCAGATCTAGCACAACGAAGAAAAGAAAAAGTAAAATGCGGCCAGATAAAAGTAGCCTTTTATGCCAGACTAATAGCTACATTTCAGAGGGATAATGAGAAACACACTATCAGGAAAATCAGAGACAACACAACTACTATAATCTTAGTAGATGATGGTAAGAGATGGAAATTTGGGTGGCTGAGGCACAGAGGTGGCACAGGAGGGAGAGGAGAAGATAGACAAGAAACAGGACGCTTGTAGCGGGAAGCAACGGAGGGATTTTGTTAGGGGGAGATGAAAGGGAAAGGTGGTGAAGCTTAAAGAAAGATAGTAAGATGCAGCCTGAAGTGCTGAAATAAGTGGCAGCTGTAGGGGACACCACAGAGAGTGGAGGTAAGAGACCTGTCCACCTCCTGATCCCATCTGGCTAGAACCGAACAGTCCTGATTGCCAAGTCCCCAGTGGGCTACATGGGAACTGGTATTCGCAGCAGCAGTTGCCTGTTCCCAGAGGTAAGCACACAGCACGCGGCAGCTGGGACAATGGTGGATGAGAGGCATTGCTAGCGCACCGAGGAAGCCAGCCAATGGGTGCTCGTCCTGGCCATCGGACAGAGGCCAGGAGCCACCACTCACACAGTGAACCAACACGCTGCATGTGAGACCAATGCTGTGGCACACACCAGCTCCTGGCCCCAGGGAAGTGCTCGAAGCTAATGGGAGAAAGGAGCGGGACTGAAGGTGCATCTTGAGTAAAGGGACAGGGAGACTGAGTAAGAAAAGACCAAGGTCTTTTTTGAAATACAAGTTAGATCTCTATGTTCTAACACCAACAAACCACTTGTCAAAACCAGCAACGAAGCCCTAAGTTTTACAGTAACAACAGGTATAAGAAATAAAACCAATCAATTCAAGGACTCTCACATTAATTTCTGAAGCATATTCACAAGTTAAATAGCTTTGTTCCCCCTGACTCCCAGAGCATTTCAATTTAAACGCTCGGTTTTCTTAAATGGTTTGAGGATGCTTGCGTAAGTATCGCTGATACTTGATCTGAGAGAATAATTTTGCTGAAAACTTTCCTTCAATAAACCAAAAAGCACAAAATTTTTCCAAAGCAAAAACATGAAATAGCAAGGTAGGATGTACTTCTACACAAGTATCAGTTTGGCATTCTCCACAAAAGCATGTACTCATTTCAGGAGGTTTTGTTTGTCTGTTTGTGTTCCGCGGTTGTTTTTTTTTTTTGCATTTCACTCAAGCAACTGAAGTGTAAAAGACTGGGGTGGGGGTTTTGCCCATTTATTCAAAATGGAAACTATTCACTTTAAGTTTAGGCATATAAAAAGACTGAAGATCAAGCAGTTACCTTTTGAGAAGCCTAACATACTCTTCCAGAAGCGCAAGTTTTCAGCATGACTGGATTTCCTCAAGAAAATTTCAAGTATGGATGATTTTTTAAACTTGCAGGAATAAACACTGTTAAATCACTCCAAAAGAAAGAATTGCACTCTTCTATATAGACATACGTTTCCTAAATCTCTTTACACTTCATTTAAAAATAAAACCATGACATGCTTTATTAATATATCTTACCTAACAGCATCTGTATCAAATTGTAAATTAGGCTTATCGATCAATCCCAACGAATAGAGTTGGTATGCCAAAGCACATTTTCCCACCATAAATTGGGCTGTGTTAGTGCGATCCAAACAATCCACGCAGTTGGTTCGGAGAACTCCAGTCTGGTAAAGCAATCCAAATAAAAGATTTTTATTAATTAACAAATTACTACACTCATGATTATTACTTTTCTGCCCTACTATCCAAAGACTTGTCAAATCTCAAATACTGAATTTTATGTCAGTTCACAAAAATTTAAGCAAAGACATTTTAAAAAACCCTAAAAAGCAATTTGTCTCTAGCAAGCTACATCACACTGCTTAAGTCCTACTTTCAAAATATTCTTGCTTCTATCATCACAGAGATTGCATCTCTCCTTCAATTTACAGACAGCCCTAAAGATGTACCTTAAAAAGAAAGGCTGTGTTATTTCAGTGAAGAAGGTCTTACTTTCAAGTATGCTGTACCTACTGCAAAAAATAAGCACACTTTCAGCCTGTTATGGTTCTACCATGATGATGCTTTTATTTTAAGCTTTCCACACTTGGAGCAACACATATGAAGACTTTGTTGAAGGTCACATACTCTTTTTTACTGCTTGCACTTCCATTTTTCAATTCCCCAATGCACACAGAAAGTTATGGGTGCATATCTGTTATCTGTGCAGCTGCAAGAATCATATTTTAATATAATAGCATGGGGAATTCTTCTGCTCAGATATATGTGGCTACATGACACCTAGCCAGCTAAACTTTTGTCTTCTTAATAAAGAAGCACTTTTTGGGTGTGACTCCAAGTGCTTACATAGTATGCCTATGATTGACTCATTTGACTACCTCAAATGATTAAGTTGCAAGATAGATACAATAATCATACCCCTAATACAGGTAAACCTGTAAGACTAATATTAAAAAACCATCTAGTTCCCGTTGATGTGCTTTATTTTAAATCTGATCAAATTGTATCTACCCTGCTGTTTATCTACCCTCAGAAAACATATGCCAGTGATCAGACAGTAAAGGAATGGTCACATGTTTTCCAATGTACATGAACCACAATTTTGAATAGCAAGTTAAAAGCAACTAATGCTTCTTAAGAATTCACCCAGTGTTCAGAGTATTCACTCAGTTATAAATCCGTCACTCTACAGTTCTGTCACCACTTTTCTGACCTTATAAAAAGCAGTGTTTCTGGCTGTGTTTTCTTTTAGTGATGGAAATTACAACAATGTACAGAAAATTCAGCAGTGGTGAAAATGCTTTTAATAACCCATTCGTATGTATGAATATGTCACCATACCGATGTATGCTTATTCTTAACCTCTTCTATCTGACACTGTATTATCTGATTTGTTGAAATGTTGCAGCTGATAGCTGTAGTGCTACCAGTGCTCCTACACTGGTAGCCCTACAGACTAAGTAGCAATGGAAGCTAGTTTAAAATACGAGCATTTCTCAGACTACCTCCAGCAAAAATGCAGTTCCAACAGCATAAGGTTTTGTGGTACCACCCAAGAACTTGAAGCCCTATTTCCTAATCGGGTTTCTGAGATGGACTGCAATAATGCTGTTTACTATAAATATTAATTTAAGAGCAACCAGACAATTGATGTTTAAGTGAAATGGTTCACTGGTGCTTTGGGAGTGCTGATCTACACCACTATAAGTATGAATTAATAAAATATATTCTAGTACCTGCAAGCGACCAGTGGAAACAACATAACCTCCCAGTTCATTCCACCTGAAAGGGAAACAAACCAGAATTACTTACAAATCATTAGAAGAAACCCCAAACCCGCACACCAAAACCAGATCATACCATGTATCAACCTGCTCAGTGAAAAAGAGTGACAATTAAAAAACCTGCCACAAAGCAAATGTGATATCCCTGAATAACAGAAAGAGGTGAATGCTCTAGCTTTTGTATTTAAACTGCATGCAAAAAAATCTAGCCTTAAAGTAGAAATATTCCAAAGCCATACAAAATATTTCCTTTGTTCCCCATAAAACAGGGCAACACAAGTGTTGCTAGATTGGGTCTTGAGTACAGAAAAATCACAGTAGGTACAATGTCAATAATGACTGGAAGGCAGAGGCACAAACTGGTTGATTTAAATCTCGCCCTCATACTGATTCTAGGCGTACATGCTGCATACATACATACATACTGTCCAGGTCTTGCCATTCTATGCAGGCCTTAGCTGTACCCCAGAGGTAGAGAACATGAATCAGAAATTAATGCCATTTTGAGGTAGAGAAGCAGTTATGCTCGATGCAGGTAACCCCTGAACTGCTGAATATTTTCAAGTTAGAAGCCTAGCCTGACCGCAGCACTGCTATGGCAAACTTAACACTACGTTTGAGACTCACCGGACTATGCCTACAGAACACAGCATTACATGGATGTACTGATCTTGTTCAGGCTAGTTTGCAGTCGCCATGGTTGTGGCACTGCATGGCAGAGAAAAGCTCCAAGAGAGCCTCTAAGATTTAGCTGGGACTGTTTCTGAATGAAGATATGCTAAAAAGGCAAGGATGCTCTTAATGTAAAATATGAACGCCCACTAGGTGAGTGATGAATTAGGTCTCTAACATGAACACTTGGATCAAAAATTTACTGAACTTTTAATGTGGAAGTTATTTTACTTCTGGCTTTTTGGGACTTGAAAGAATTCAGCTGATTAAATCACTGTACTTGTGCAACAGTCTAAGCAAATACAATTTCTATTTTTAAAAAAAGTTTTAAATTTTTTATGTATGAGTACCATAAAATCCACTGGAAAACACTCGACTCGGTAACATTTAGACGACAGTTATCTTATTAGTATGCCCCAAAAGAAGCCACTTACTAAAATCCAAACGGTGTATTCTTTGCTAAATTTGCCCTGAAATTTAGGAATCCTTTGGTTAAAGTGAAAAAAAAAAAAAAAAATCCAAGACTTTTATATAAATGCACATGGCACAGACTGTAAGTTACATATAATGGTTTGAAGTAAGAATTCCTTATAAGTAGCAGAGCAGCAGCATAATTGTATCTCTATAGATTTTTGAGTGTATTAGTATTACTTAACATGTGCCTCTGACTGCAATCCTTTAGCTATAACTTCATAACAAACTATATTTTTTCTCACTAATTTAAGACTTAATATAAGAAATAATGTAATAGACATAGAAATTCCAGACAACTCTCCACAGAATATATGTTATTCATTATGCATCAATTAAATTACACGTACTTTTCATCTGGCCGCAAGATACTGCAGTAGGAATCGGGTCGATTTACAAAAAACCCAGTCTTCTTTACTACACTTTCCGCAATCACATTCAGTCTGTCAAGGACATTGCAAAGTTTGCTGAGGAGAGAAGAAAAAAAATACACAGTCACGATAGTTTGATACTAAAAAAGTTTTCACTGATTGGAAAGTCTTTAAATAACAGAAATGATTTAAGGGAAGTCTCACATCACAGCTTTATTTATCCAACAGTAATTACGTCTGTAGTTTCCTTAGATTTTGCAGAATTAGGACAGACACTGATGGTATCCGAGCAATTTTGTTTATTCATTAATGAAACAATTGCATAAACCAGATGTGGAAGACTTCAAATATCTAAAAACTTCTTCACTTTTTTATCACATGGTTTTCCTCTACCAAACTTTCTGTGATTTCATATGATTTATGCTAAATCATATTCCCTCATTTTGTTTGCAAGGTACTGTTTTGTTCAGTAACATTTGTTTCTGTGTGTGGTCACCACGATGTCCTGCACCTCCTGCTCAGATCAGGGCATACATCCATTTATTGTTGGGGACTTTAACTTCTGTTTAGTCCTAATATAATTTTCAAATTTTTTATTACAGTGTTTACATTTCAAGTACCAAACCCCATTATTTCTTTTTTAAAGATTGCTTATGCTGAGATAGAAGCAGTATTTTGTAACATTTCTGCCAGTACTACTTTCCAGCAAACTTACTTCAAAACCCAATGTTAAAGCAAACACGTTTTCAGTATTCCTGAAACTGTCAATTCTTTAGGCAGACATACACATTATCTTCCATTCTTAAATATCTCTTGCTTGCATAAATAATTAATCTTCTTCAAAGTCCTCAGATGTTTTTTGTATCTGTGCTAGGGGGGATACGTACATAAATATAACTCAAGCTTAAAGCTAGAATCATTTCCCGTATAGGACAGAACACGAAGCTTCATCAGCATCACTCCCTATGAAACCCAAGAACTGGCATCTAGCGTATCTTCTGCAAGGTTATCCAGCCTTATTTTGAGATTTCCTATTTAATCGTAACACAAACAATTGCATATACACTTAACTGTACACACTAACATTTTAGAATAAAAACGTCATGTGAAACCACATCAAATTTTAAAGTAACAGTTTCACCCCACGTGACCAACCACATCAACCAATTTGTAATCTCAAATAATGAATAAGGATCATTTCTACAGCTTTTTTCATAAAATTTTATCTACAAATATTAATTATATTCCTGCCCTTTGAATCGTACCAGTTTTTCCATTGTTACTGATACAGTAACAGATACCGGAAAGTTGAGCCAACAATTCCTGTCATTCTTCTACAATTTTTGGCGTAAGATACCGTAGGCCTACGCTGGTCAGAGAATGTTACAACGGAGTTGTGTGCTACTTAAGAATAGCTGTTTATACCTGTAGATTTAAAATGTTTGTATCTTGTAAGTATTTCTATATTTAGGAACACAATCATCTTTTTCACAGGGTACTAGTACTGCATTCTATTCTCCACAATTATGGAGTAAAAACAAAGGCAAATATATTCTGTAACTAAGATACATGCTTCTACTAATCTAAATGTTTTGTAACACTGAAATTAATGCCCTCACCTCCTTTTGGAAGAGGAAATGGAAAAAAAAATTATTGATATGAAATCCCTTGATTTCCAAAATTCTGTGACTGAATAAATTCAATGACTGAAATGGAACACTTGACAAAATGCAGCATTTTGGCTAATTCAAAATACAAACATTGTTGATGGCTTTTTGGTGGCTTTTCTCTAAAATTTTCTTTTGCAGGGAATTTCAAAATTTTCAGGCCTTGCTCCACTTTGGTAAGAAAGCACACAAACACTAAAAATTCTTCAAAAAGATGAGGTTTTATTCTGTCCCCAGATCTTCATAAAATTCTCCCATCATTCCCAATCTACGTTCAGCTGAAGAGAGGGACACTCAGTAGCACACTGTTATTTGTATTGTGCCTACGAGCACTAGTGCAAGGAAGGATCTTTTCTACCTTTTAGTGTATTTGGCCATATCCCAGGGTATATATATAATTGCATGTTCTGGGGGTAAAAACTGGTTGAGATATGTCACAGCAGCAACAAGTTCTTCACTAAGAATTCTTTCATGCTTTCTTTTTTCACGTTCCTTTAGAAGAAGAAAGGGAAGTTAACATTACGATTTTCATTAACAAATGTATGTAAACTGTAAACCTATACATGTATGTATACATAACACATATTAAAGTGGAAGCTGTTGCAACAATGGGCAGTTCTTCATAATTATTACAATTAATAACAGAGAAGACAGAAAAACCTAAACCTGCTGGGTTTTTAACAGCTGATGTATTAGCAGTAAAATTTACCTAACTCAGCTGTCCACAGTCATTGGCTGAAAAATAAAGCCCTAGAAGAGCAAATAGAACCACAAGGAAACAAAAGTGGTTATACGGTGGAAACGGACAAAGACAAAAGAGAAGGAAAAGGACAGACAAAAATGAAAGTATCCAACTCAGTTCTGCGGTACAAGAGGATCCTGGCAAATTCTTCAGCAAGAATTTGTTCTTCTGGGAACAACAGCTCCCATCTCCCAGCCTTGCAATAATTAAAAAAAAATAGTATTATCTTGCCATTCTCTGATTATACCATACATTTTGGCATTACATATTAACATGGCCTTCGTCTCAACTCCATCCAAAGTAAAACCTATACTGAACTTATAGAAACTGCTTTAAATATATGATAGTAGTCATAAATAAACCACCCCAAGGGAAGCCTAATACATTCATTGCTAGTTAACAAGTTTCTAGGATACACAGAGAGAAGACGACATAGATTTATGTTTCATCAACATTTAAGAAATCAAATAATAAAAGTACTGGAGACAGAAACTTGGCATTTGTGTAAAAGCAACAGCAACATCCAAAAACAGGGTGTTCAGGTTTGGAGGCTTCCCCTTCCCTCCTTTTTTTTTTTTTTTTAAGCGGTACATAAAGTAATAAAGGAACATGAATTTTATCATCTTAGCATCAAGCATCCACAGAGAGGGAAATGTAGATGCATTTTCAGCCACCGTAGCAGTCCTGTGAATAAAAGCATATAATTCACGTGTCAAGGTCATGTGAGCCCAGACTCACACTATCACAAAGGGTTTTGAAAGCTATGGCTGCAAGAGATAAAAATTATTTTTTTTGTCAACAAATGCTATCCTAAGTTGATTCCACAGACTCTTGGAGAGTCTTAAAAGCACTCCTACACAGGGAAGCTTCTAGAAACAAAGTAGGTTATCTAGCTGCCATTTATGAGAAGAGTTTTAAAAGCTTTTCTTTCGTATTTTCCCTCTTTTTTATCCTAGGAACAGATCCTTCATGCACATAAAATATATTTTTCTACTGCATACAGTTCTACAACATGATGAATTAAATATTTTTTTAAAGACTAAAAAGAAGTAAGATACAATTAAAGCAAAACAAATCAATACATTAAACTCAAATATGGAATCAGACACTATCACAGAAAATGTCTGGATCAGAACAGAAAAAAAAAATCCCAAAACCACACAAAACCACAAATATAAGACATAGTAGCCAAAATTACAGGGCAACTCAGAACCAGGCTTTGTACCACAGCCTCTCAGGCAGCAGTGAACTGAATAACTGTAGAAATCATTAAGCTCCCCCATTAGTCCAGCCCTGGTGCCACTGTCAGCATCAGATGCTTCAGTTTTCTCTCCCGCTCCTACTTCCATGACTCTACCAGACTGAGCAAAGAACAGAAGATAAGTCTTCATTGTAATAATCACAGTATTTCAAATAACTCAGTTACCTGTGTCAAGAAGTCTACAAACCTCACTTTGCATGAAACCATACTATTTTAGCATTTTTTAGTGCTAACTTAAGTTTACTGGTAAATTTATTTGGACCTTTAGTCTATATAGAGACTATACAGAAATAAGCATCTTATTGAAAAATTAGAAAACATATAGAACATATTCAAAATATTTTACCTTCACAAGATTCAAAATGATAATGGGAGAGCCAAATCTCTGAAGCATTTGGTCAAAGTGAAGAGCAGCAACATGTGCAAAAGGATCTGCTTGGTCCACTGCAACAAATACATATATTCAGGACTACATTAAGTGAACTGTAGTCACTTAAATAATTTTCCCTTAAAAGTACTCTTCACAAACTACATACTAGTTCTCTAATAATAATGACACAATCACATATTCTCCCCTCTTTTCATGCAAAAGCTGTGAAAAAAATCTTCCCCTTTCCAAATTGGAAGTGAGTTAACCAAAAACTCTCATGAGATGCTTACTAAGTACAATTATTCTGGCCCCATTAAACTCAACTGAGATGTTTTTCACCATTTTCAACAGGTTCAAAATTGTACTCACAATACAAAGATACAAAATTGCATCTTCCTATACAAAATAATAAGCCCTAAGAAAGTGAACTTCTTGAAACATAAGTTTTTCATATTCCATTTCTGAATGTAAAGTCTAAGACGGAGATTTTTTTTCTAATCAATTTCATCAAATGCAGCTTTTTTTTGGTTGAATGTTTGTATGTCATGATGTTTACTATAAAGAATATTGGTTTACCTTAAATTATAGCTTCCCAAAGACAAAATGCATAGACAATTTACTAATTTTTACAAATGTAGTTTTCCTTGACTCTCTCAGGTGTTTCTTTAGGACACTGCGCTAACCATAAACTACCACAAAGAATAATCTGTACATACACGTTATGGGTGGCTTAGGCATCATAGTTGAAATATCTTGAGACCAGTACAGAGGGACAGATCCTCGAACCTGAACATAGGAAGAATAACTCCCCGCAGAAAATGACATGACTGAAGCATCATAAAGTATTTGTTCAGTTTCCACTTCATTGGCAACATCTCCCTAAAACAAAGAGAAATACACATGATGTAGACAAACTGATCATTACAGAGTACAATTAAACTGTAAACCACAAAATCATAGCAGTGACAACACCACTGAAGTTTAAATTCCCATTTGTCCCTAAATGTATTTTATCAGATTTTTTTTCTCTATTTGGGAAATAACTTTAAGCGTAAAAAAAACCTGCCGATTAAGAGTCACTGTTTGAAGAACAGCATTATTATCTAAATTAAAATTCAATTAGAGTTGTGATAATGTTATCTAATAGCACAATTTACTAACAAAGCCCGAACAACGCTCTAAAACATATAAGTTCTCCAGTTAGTCAAGCTCAAGCTTTCCTATTGTTGGGGGGGCAGAGAGGAAGCCTTAAACCCACATTTCATTTACCTCACAGTTTGCTCCTCGTTTCAGAAAACGTGTTCCAGCAAATTTGCTTGATCTTCTGGCTATCAGAGTGACATATATAGGGCGACCATATATTAACAGTTCTTTAAAAAGAAGTTAAGGTTTACCTGTCAAGTACAAATTTTGTTCAATTACTTCATGCGAGCAAAAATAAATTCTAAGAAAGCTGTATAAAAGTGAAACATCTGATTTACTAAAATCTCCTTAACAGTGATGAGTATCACTTCCAAAGTTTTTTTGCAGATGAGCAAGAGCACTGCCATTTTCAACAACTGTTTTGAAGAACTCTGAAAAGGGAATCTGCATTAAAATATATCAACCACTTTTCACAACATGCAGAAAAGAAGTATTTCTATTTTACAAAGTGATAATGGAGGCAAGATTCACCTTGGGCTGCAAATACTGCTTTTGTGAATACTGGGATTAAAGCCCAGGAGCTTCTACTTTCATATCAGGTATATTAGTCCCCCTTTAACTATTTGATGGAAAAGAAGATAAATTTTCAACTACTTAAGTAACACCAACTGAAAGCCAGAAGCAAACAGCTATGGATGTAGTGATGGCTTTCTCCTAGGCTTTTTATTTTTTATTAAAAACAAAAAAGAGAGAATCAGATGTCATGTGACAATCACTGCTTCCTCTCCTGTGATTGGAGCACCTCTCCTGTGATGAAAGGCTGAGAGAATTGACTTCTTCAGCTTGGAGAAGAGGAGGCTCCGGAGAGACCTTATAGCACCTTCCAGTACCTGAAGGGGCTACAAGGAAGCTGGGGGGGACTTTTTACAAGGGCCTGTAGTGACAGGACAAGGGGTAATGGGTTTAAATTGAAAGTGGGGAGGTTTAGATTGGACATCAGAAAGAAGTTCTTCACGGAAAGGGTGGTGAGGCACTGGAACAGGTTGCCCAGAGAAGCTGTGTAATATGATACTGTTGATGATTAAAATATAGTGACTCTCAAATATACTAAATTTTTAGCAGCTAAGATGATGACATGACATTTCTTTGGAGTGTGATATGCATTTGGGCGGCTTCTACTACTACAATGCACATAGACCTATTACCCACTTTAAATGATATATAGTCAGGAAAAAAAATATTTTTAGATGTTCTAGTGTTTACTTAACATTTCACACAGGAAGCATAAAGTTCTATCATCACCTTCAACAGAAAGATAATTTCTGCAAATCTCAGTTACTAAAAAAATGTTTTAAAGGTGATTAGTAAGAGAACATTTCTATGTCAGCAATTCAGTTGTTTGGTTTTTCTCCCCTTTCTCAAATATCAGTTAAAAATACAGCTGAGCTTTAAAATCCTCTGCAGTTCTTTATTACTAAAACCCATGCTTACAAACAGTGCCTCACTAAGAATCTAGTCTACCTGTGTCAGGACCTTGTAATAAGAACATCAACATATTCCTGCTCAGCCATAGAAAACTAATGAAAATAAAAGCCAATGAATAATTCTAAAATTGAACAGTATTTACATGACAAAGAAATAACTAAATGTATTTCACACCTTCAAACTTATAAAGTTGATAAACCAACATTCGTTACAACAGTACAAGGATACTTGATTGCCCACAGAATCCATGAATAATATACAGCAGCCAGTCACGATGAACAGTATTTTTTACCACCTCCAGAAGCTTGCCATTCCACACGTACTTTTCGTAAGGCTTACTGCAAATCCCAAACACACCTAGGAAGTCGTTACAATGAAAATGCATTAGGAATTAAGAAAAAAGTTTTCCTGCATTGGACTGTTTTAAAATCTGTGTCATTAGATCTTTAATTCGATTTTACCTTGACTGCAATTCAACATATGATTTCCTCACATCCTTGAAGATTGCTAAAGACAGATAACTTCAGACACATGCTAAAGCTTAGCATTTACAAAGATTTCCAATTTGTCTATGGTTGCCAGTCACTGTGTTATCTGAGTGCCTTCATGCAGAAGTTCCTGATACTTCCAGTACTGAAATCTCTGCATGGCGGCCACCGAAAATATGAAAACACAGGAAATAAATCAAGTTGCGAATTGCAGTTAAGGCATAAGCTTTTCAATTCTGGGTCACCTCTGGAGTTACCTGGTAGGCTCTGGAAGACCATGCATAGCCCTGGCTCCCTTTATTGAAAGCATGTCAATCCCCTTGTCACATAATTTCTAAGGTGTGAGAAGACTTTATAGCGTGGCCAGCAGGTCGAGGGA
>NW_010243588.1:0-1329 GCF_000690775.1 Eurypyga helias | reverse complement strand
ATCCCCCAAATCCCCATGGAATCTGGCCCTTCCCGGGGCTCCCTCCCACGAGGCTTCACCCCACCCGACCCAAACAGGCTTGGTGCCGTGGGCACCCATCCCCATGGGATGCACTCAGTGCTGCACCCCGAGGTGCCGGGGTGGGGTCCCCACTCCCCACGTCGAGTGGGGACCCTCGGAGCCCCCCCAAGGGCTGCTCCACGAGCATTTCAAGGCCTCGCTCAGGTCAGACGATGCTGTGCCGCTCCCTCGGCGCTTCGGCTGCCCCATCCAAGCTCCGGGTGCCGGGGCAGAGCCCACCCAGCGTCTCCCCTCTCCCGGAGGAGGCTCAGGCATCCAGCATTTCCCTCTTTAAACAAAGACAGCATCTCCCCGCGCTGCCGCTCGTCCTCCTCCCGCTCCTACGCTTCCTCTTTCTCTCCATTCTCCCTCTTTTCCTGTATATATATATTTTTTTTTTAAACCAAGAAATGAGTTGTCTTCCCGCAGATGTGACTAAAAGCACTCTGGAAATGTCAGCCACTGCTGGAAAGGGACCCAGATAACATTTAGCTTTAGGTAAGAGAGTAGATTTTCTCCGCACTAATTCATATTTATAAGATCTCCTGTTCCTGGGGAGAGCGCGGCACTGATAGCACTTGCTGATTGCTAGCGAGCGGAGCAGGGAATTGTTTTCATATCTGAGATTAAAGAGTGGTTGCTGCTCCCAGTGGCACCCGTGTATTTACGCTGGTCACCCTCAATTCGTACTTATAAGATTAAGACTGGAAATGGGAAATGGTTATACAGTGCCGAGCCCAGGAGAGGCCGAGGCTCGGTGGTCCCGGCACAGGAAAACTCTGCACCCCTTTGGGGGCTCCTGGTGGGAACACTTCACCGGGATGGAAACACTTCAACGGGATGGAAAACTCCTCAGGTGGATCCTGCAGGACGGTCCCTCCCCGGTGGGGATGGGGGAAGGATCTGGGATGGATTTGGGACGGATGGAGGGGCGGATGGCCGGAGCGGGGCGGACGCAGGCGCGCGATGGTTTAGGTGAAAGATTTATTTCTATTATTATTTTCCAGCACATCCCGGGGTTTGTGCCGGCTGATTAAAAGCAAACAAGTAAAGCCCTTCTCCTCCACGGCGGATCAAGGATTTGGGAACTTTTAGAGCTTTATTTAGTTTTTCTTTTTCTTTTTTTTTTTCCTGAAATCATGTTTGCGAACTGGCTGAGCCGCTCCGGAGAGAGTCGGAGCGTAAACATGGGGGGAAAGAATAAAAACTGGGCTGTGTTAGGGATTGTAGGGCCTGGAATTAGGGGGAGGAAGGGGAAAAAAATAAAGG
>NW_010243587.1:745-947 GCF_000690775.1 Eurypyga helias | reverse complement strand
CCAACAGCCCTGCAGTCATCTCTCCCGGCAGCCAGGGTCCCACCAGCAGCTGAACACAGCCCAGTGTGTCCCACGGACAAAACACTCCTGCAGTAACGCGACAGTGCTGGTATGGAGCATGCTTTATTGGCCCCCGGCATCACTACTGGACTGTGACCCGGGGCAGGTTAACGTAGCTCTTCATGGGCGGGAGAGGCTTGAT
>NW_010243587.1:0-627 GCF_000690775.1 Eurypyga helias | reverse complement strand
TGGCCACACAGGTCTCCAGCACCTAGGGGACAGAGAAGAGCTGCAGGGGACGCAGGGTCGTGTGCCCAGGTGGTCAGGTGAGGGACAGTGTGGCTCCTCTACCTGCATGTGCCTCTTGGAGGGCAGCTGCACGATGGCCGTCCCATTCACTTTCCTCAGCAGCACCCCACAGGTCCCTGCAGCGAGCAAGAAGAGAGGAAGGAGGCAGCTGCCCTGAGCAGCAGGACAAATTATCCCACCCTGTGGCGAGCACACCCCCACGCTGGGAACTCCACAAAACGCCCAGGAGCGCCAGCACTTCTGCCTGAAGACAGGACCTCAAGGAATCACCAGGAAGCGATGGGAGAGAGCTGCCCCTCTGCTGTTTTGCTCCCTACCACGAGGAGAAGAGAAGACAGCAACTCCCTGCCGCTCCGAGTGGTGCTCCCCTGCCCTCTCCACCTGCACTAAGCCAAACCCGGCTACGGACAGCGGGTGCCCAGCGCGGCGACGCACCAGCAGCCCGGATGTACTGTGCTCCCTTCCCGGGGTGGCTCTCCAGGTTGCAGATCAGCGTGCCCACAGGCAGAGCACCCAGCGGGGAGGCGGCCCCTTCGTTGGCCGACACCGGGAGACAGAGGCTGATGA
>NW_010243586.1:11355-12294 GCF_000690775.1 Eurypyga helias | reverse complement strand
CTGCTTCCCCCGCGCAGCGGCTGTGAGAGCCGGTTCCAGCCAGGTTCCCAGGTGAGGCAGCACCCACCTGCCCATCTGGGACAGGGATTCGGCTCCCCCGTTTCCTCCCCAGATTGTCTGAGTACCACTTACTGCCAACGGAGATTGGGGTTCTCGGAGCTGAGGGGGCAGATGGAGTGGCTGTGGGGCTGGGATGCCTCGGTGCCGGCACTGGAGGCAGGGAGCTACGCTGGAAACCCGCAGCGTTCCCTGCATGGAGGGCGGTGGGTTGCCCGGTCTCAAACTAGAACGCAGGCTGCTGCGGCCCAGCTAGAGAGCAGTGAGCGGCGGGCCCCAGCGACATTTAAAGTGTGAACTGCTGGGCTGTGCTGTCCAGGAGCATCCGCCCGTGCGGATGCACGGCTCATGGCACTCGGAGCAGGGAGGAAGCTCTGGAGCTGGCCCCCATCCTGCCTGGCTACGGGGCTCATCTGGGGGCCCAGCCCTGAGCACTGCTCAGCCTGCTGTGGAGAAGCCTTGTCCCAGCCCTGCTGGCCTTCCCTGAAGAGCTGTGATCCAAACTTTGCCAGGGGCACATCCTTTTGAACCTTGTCTCCAAGCACAGCTGGAGACCATGTTCCCAGTTCCAGGACAGATAGCTAAGTAGTAGATAACTGTTTGCTGTCTGTCTGGACCTATTTCTTTCCTTCCCCCAATGCCAGCAGTGGGAGTGAAAGCAGAAGGAAAAGGAGAGGAAAAAAAAAACCCACCAGTCCTAAAATTGTGAGTCTGCCATCCTTGCTACTGTTCTGAGCCAGTGTGGCTGAGCAGAACACAGCCCTGAGCAGCAGCACAGCAAGGGGAGAATTAAAACATGGAATCACAGAACGGTTTGGGTTGGAAGCGACCTTAAATACCATCCAGTTCCAACCCCCCTGCCATGGGCAGGGACACCTCCCA
>NW_010243586.1:7958-11236 GCF_000690775.1 Eurypyga helias | reverse complement strand
TATATATCTCCCCACTTTCAATTTAAACCTGTTACCCCTTGTCCTGTCACTACAGGCCCTTGTAAAAAGCCCCCCCCAGCTTCCTTGTAGCCCCTTCAGGCACTGAAACGTCTGGAGCAGTGATGGTCTGGTACATGGGAGGAGGGGTGCTGGAGTCCCTCCTCCAGCCAGCTCCCTGCGGGGAGGGGGCAGCCTCCCTTGCTGGGCTGCAGCACTTTCAATTTGCAAAGGGTAAAACATACAGAGAAAGGCACTTAGAAGTGGGTTAAGTACGAGTACGGGCGCTCTTTGGAGCGGGCAGTCGTTTGTTTCTGCACGAGGGATGCTCGAGGCTGTCTCTGCTCGCCTACCGCCGCTGAGGACCCGCGTGGGCAGCAGCGTTCTGTGGAGGTTTCACTATTGCTCAGTGCCCCGGCTCCAGGGACGAGGGAGGGAGGAAATGGAGAACGGATGGTGATGGAGTGTCTGGCCCTGCAAGGCCGTGTTACTCCTAATGTGGTTGTGTGCTGCTAATTAATCTGGAATTATACTGGGGATGGCTTCATCCACTACAGCCTTAATTGGGTCTTGATGGAATCTGTGCAGAGCCTTGTGGAAGAGGGTGTTGTGGCAGGGTCTGTCGCTCAGGATGAACGGGTTGCTTTCTTAGTCTCCGTTGTCGGCGAGGAGCCACTGCTCAAATCCCTGACCTTGTGCAAGCCAAGTGGGGCTCTGCGGCCAGGAGAGGTCTGGCTGGAGCCCAAGTGCTAGCGGAGGGGACTGGCGGGGGTCACCTGAGAGCGAGATGCTGAGCCGCGCAGCCAGGAGATGTGCCCGCGGGGCGGGGCAGCCCGCACCAGCTTTGGGGTGCAGCGGTGACTGGATGCGGGAAGAAAAGGAGGAGAAAAAAACCCCTCGGAGCTGTGATCAAAGAAATTTGCTTCCTGCTCTTCATTCCCGCTGTATCCAGGGAAACATCTCCCTGGGTTACCTTACAAAGAACAGCATTGCACCAGGGCCAAGCCCACCTTTCACTCTTCCTCCCTCCAAACTCCTGGCACCGAATTCTCCTGGTGCAAGGGCACCGTCCTTCCTCCTAGCCCAGGCTCTTCCCTCCTGGAGCCCTTCTCTCAGTCCGGGGCTGTTCCTGGGGCTAGGGAGAACTGCGGGCTGCAGGAGGCTGCAGCCTCCCCAGGCTGCCCGGTGGCCAGCGGGCACATGGCCAACGCTGATTGTTTCGTTTCCTCCTCAGCACTTCCCCACCGGGGCTGAGAGGGGGGTGGGGGGCTGCCTGCACCCTGGCCACGCTGCCAGCTTCATCCTGGGTTGGATCCGGGTCTTTCGGTCCCTGCTTCGGCCTCCTCCAGCCTCCCCTGCGGCCAGCGCGGAGGAGAGCGTGTCTGCCGGCTGGGGCAAGGCTCTCGGCCTGCGTAAGGAGGGCTGCTGTCGCTGGGCGCTGCAGCGGCCTTTGAAGCGGAGGTGTCGGCACAGCCCAAAGAGGTTTTAACGAGGTAACACGCAGCCCGGTTTGCTGTGCAGGCTTTTGATCCGTTCTGCTGTCGATGTAACTGCGTGCTGCGCAGCGAGCCAGCTCATCGTTTTCGGAAGCGTGAGGCACCCAGCTGGCTCACCCTGCCGTGTCCTTGCGAGTGAGGCACGGATTAGGCTCTTGATCAGCTTTTGTTTGGAGCCCGGCTCACCGTTTCCCTCTCACCTGGAAGTTTCTGGGAGGCAGCTTCAAGGATGTGGCTCATGCTCCGTCGAGGTTCTGCAGTTACAAAGCGCGGTGGGATCCTGTGCAAGGAGAGGCGCTGGGTTTGTGCGTCCACATTCCCTCGGGCCCTTGCTGTGAAGCCAAAGGGGGTTTATCCACACACAGGCCCTCTCTGTCGCTAATGGAAGTGCCCACCTCTCCGCTGCAGCCAGGAGTTCGGCTCGGAGGAGAGATGGCCGGCACAGCCAGCGCCTGTTCTGCCGGAGGGTAGCGTACGCTATCCCTGCGGCGTAGGAGGATGTCTGCACCAGGAGTAAATCCTCCCCTACCCCGGAGGTCGTCTGCCTGCACCGCTTCCCAGGCAGAAGGTGGATTAGTAAAGCCAGCAGAGTAGCTGGGGACAGGTGCCTGAATTTGTGCGGCTGACCAGTGCAGGGCACGCGTCCCCGCTGCCACCGACGGAAGCATCGGGACACGGATGGGACCAGTGCTGGCTCCCAGCGGCTGAGGATGCGGCACCACGGGCAGCGTGGCCTGCAGAGCTGGTTCTCCCTCGCAGACGTAGCACGGCCTTGGCATAGCTCTAGGGGGACACAGAACGTGAGCAGAGCCTGACTCCGTGTTCCCATGATGGGACCCGATGTGTTTGTTTTCGGCAGTGGATGAATGAGGGTTAGGGAGAAAATCATGGAAGGAGACTGGATCGTAGCTTCTCTGCGGCTCCTCTTTCATAATGTGGGAGCAAAGATATGTGATGGGAGAGAGGAGGTGGGCACCCACTGCATGTACACAGGACATGGAGCTGCATCCAGGATTGTCTGCAAATTGCCCCTCTCCAAGCTGAAATTTCAGGGTCTTGGTCCCGTGGGCAGACAGAGCAGCTGTTCCCTGCTCTGCTGTCTGGGATCTGACAGAGCAGTGCCCCAAAATCTTCCCTCAGCACCCCCCTGGCACCACTGGGAGCTGTGCTACAGGATGCCTGCTCTCCATAGGACCGCGGTACCTATGGCTCGCTCCGGAGAGGCTGCCTCGTGACACTGCCATGAACTATTAAAAGCAGCAAGGGAATTAAAATAAACCATCACGGGACGTTCGTACCAAACAAAAAGCATGAGCTGGATTCCTCCGTTTCCTAGGGAGGTTAATCTGTATTTGCAGGCAAGGAGATGCCCTGAAGCTGGAGGCGGTGGGATGCTGCTGGCAGGAGGCTCCCCAGACCCCCTTCTCCGCTAGCAAGCGGTGCCTGGGCAGGAGTGCTGCTGCGGGCAGCCAGCTCTGGTTTCCTTCACGGGACAAAGCTCTGAATGGCTGGGACAGAGGAAGGAGACACCCCACAGCGGGCACCTCAGCGGGAAGAGCCGGGGCTGGGGAGGCCGGTGCTCTCCTCCCAGCCTTGGCCGAGCCGTGGCCGAGCTGCAGGAGGGTGAGCGATGCCTGGATGGGAGCCCACGGGGCATCTCTCGGCCACAGCCCGGCTTGCCCTGGGGCGCGGGGTTGAGGCGGGTGCTGTGCCCCTGGGGGGGGGCGCGTTTCAGACGCCCAGCTCCTGCCGGGTCAGGCACGTGCAACAGGACTTGGGCAGCAG
>NW_010243586.1:7564-7903 GCF_000690775.1 Eurypyga helias | reverse complement strand
GAGCCCGGGGCCCTCCGGGCACCAGCACCCCAGGGCCGTGCTTGCGCCCTTTCTCTGAGCTGTAACAGCCCCGTCCCACCAAGGCCGAGCGTGCTTCCTGTGAACTGTAGCGGGTGGTAGGACTTTCTCACACCCCGGGGCCAACCAGAACCCACAGCTCTGCACTCAGTTTCCCTGACATCCCTCCAGCCGGCCCCAGCAACCCTCCTGCCTGCCCAGCGGGGCCCCTGCCGTCGCTACCAGCCAGGCATGCAGGCATTGCTTAGGCCGGGGGTAAAGGCTTCATTGCTGCCGCCCCAGCACCTTCACCGGGGTCCTCACAGCCACCCCGTTCCCAGC
>NW_010243586.1:4348-7433 GCF_000690775.1 Eurypyga helias | reverse complement strand
GTAACGTTTTCTTCCCTTTCCCGGCTCAGTGTTCGGCTGCTGCCCCAGCCCGCACGGCCCTGCTCGCTCACGGGGCAGCTGCTGTGCCAGGACAGGGACTGCCCTCCTGGTGATGCCACTGCTTTCTGGTTTTGCTGAGCAGCGAATAGAGAAAACATTTACGGCCTTTTCTCTTGTTCTTTTGGGGTTTTTTCACCCCTTTTTTCTCCTTTCCTCTGCTCTCTGACCTACACAGCAAGTGCTTTGATGCTGGAGCCAGTCACAGCACAACATTTCACAGAAAATATGAACCTGTCCTCTTTTTTTAAAAAAAAAAAGAGACAAAAACGGGTGGGAGAAAGACCAGTGGTGAAAATAAACCCCTGCCTTCAGCGAATGCGCACACCCCTGTCTGCAGCTGGGCGTAGGCCCGTGCAGAGCCCGACGGGTAACATCTGGGGACGTGTGGATGTGGTAGGGCCCTGCTGCTGAAACACAGCCTCAGCGGAGGACGTGGAACCCATGGATGGGGGACACCGGCTGCGCCTGGTGGATTGGGACGCGTTGAAAATTAAGCATCTCGGCAAACTAACGGAGAATGGTTTCAGGTGAAATTTCTCCTGCATCGAAAACTTGGAGGAAGGGGATGAATTCTGCACAATGCAGGAGGTGAAAAGGGGTCGCCCTATGCCTCTCGGGAGCGCAGCGAGGCGCGATGTGTACTTACCTGTGTTGATTATGAGCCCCGCTGGGCTTGATTATAATCCGCTCTCCCAGGTCGGCGTGCTGCGCTCGGCGGCGCGGAGGAAGTGTGAGAGGAATTTGTCTATGCCAGGATGAGAGGTGATTGCCGGCTGCGCGCCGCAGCAGCCGCTCGTTTCCGAGGGTGAGGGATCCCAGACCTCTCAGCTCCCCTCTGAGTGCCAGAGCACACGGGGAGGGAGTTACTTCAGCTTCAGGTAATTTGGTTTTGACCTATTTCTGACTGGTTTGGTGCCGTGACACCCAGGATGACATTCTGCCACAGCACAGAGATGGTAGCGTGAGGTGATGCTTGCGGATGCCCCATCCCTGGAAGTGTTCAGGGCCAGGCTGGATGAGGCTTGGAGCAACCTGGTCTAGTGGAAGGTGTCCCTGCCCGTGGCAGGGGGGTTGGAACTGGGTGGTCTTTAAGGTCCCTTCCAGCCCAAACCGTTCTATGGCCAGAGCAGAGAAGAAGCTGTGATCTTCAACACCAAGCAACAGCTCGAGAGTAGCGTTACATTAAATGGAGAGCTGTGATATAAACTAATTCTAAAGCAGCCACTCTGCTGAAAAGGGGAGCGGAAAACCACTTCAATGCTGGTTTTAGTTGGAGCTCGAGTGATTTATGAAAGGGATTACCTGGTGCGGTGCACAGGGTGGCACACGAGCAGGGGTTTTGGGTATGGTGCAGAGACCTCGGTGGGTGCTGGGGAGGAAGGGGGTTGGGCAAAGGCAGGGCAGCAAGCCCTCAGCTTGTAGGCTCACGCTCCAGGTATTTCTGGAGCCTCCGATGAGGTTTTGGCAGCAGAGGGGTGAGTTCGTGCCTGTTCACAATCTGAACCTCTGGCTCTCGTTTATCCTTCTCTCTCTTCCCCTACTGATGGCTCCCAGGGGGAAGTTCCTGCTACAGGAAAGGGGAGGAAAAGAAAAGCCATGAAAGCGGAGGGGTGAGGGGTGCAGAGGGGTCCAAGGGTCCAGCCTGAGGGAGCAGATGTAGGGATATTGGGGAGGGAGTTGCAGTGGGGGCAACTGGGATGCCCCCCAGGCCCCCACGCATCCAGGCTTGGGGTGAGTCCAGGCCAGTGGGGAGCTGCCCCTCCAGGATGTGCCTTCAAATCCCTGGCAACCTTCTAACAGCAGGAGCCTGGGGGCTCCCTTGGGACCCAGTGCCGGGCATGGGGGGTCAGAGCATCCCCCTCCCAGCGGGATGGGCAGATGGAGGCCCTGGAGAGGCACCAGTGAGGGGCGAGCAGCCTGCATGCATGGAGCAGCCCCCCGAAGGAGTAGGAAAAAGCCGTGCTGAGGCCGTCTTAAACCCCCTCGTGTATGTGCGTGTGCATGTGGGGGGTGGGGGTGCGCCTACACGTACGCAAACCTGACATACGGGTGTAAGCGGACACAAGTGGGTGTAAGCAGGCGCGAGTTTGCGTTGCGTACAACGTGGATGTTACCCAGGGTAAAGTCCATCACGTGGGTATTGTAATTAACCTCTAAGCAGAGCTGCAAAGTGAGGAAGCTCCATGCCGAGGTCAAAGACAAAGCATTTTCGGGCAAGAGATGTGCAGCTGAGGCAGCACCCGGGCAGGCTTAGGGCCGGAGAGTGGGAATCAAGGGGAGAAGGGGATACTGTGTCTTTAAAAATCAGTGTAAGCCAGTCCTGGAGCCAAAGCTCAAGTGACTCCTCCAGAATGACACGGTTATAGCCCAGTACCACAGTTACGTTTATTTAGGTGCCCTACCTGTGCGTTCCCACTGCTGAGGAACACAGAGTGTTTCCAGCTTCCCCCTCTGCCCTAAATTCCCTAAGCCTGTAGCACATGCCTGGGAGACCGCAGCAATTCCCCTGTACCATATTCAACCCAAAACCACCCCAACGCCAGCTGCGTGCAGCTTGTGTGAAGACAAGGGGTAGGAGTAAAGTCAGATGCAGGGCTCCGGAGGGAGCGGGGCCAGCACGGCGTTGGTAATCCTGAGTCATCTGGCCCATTTCTGGGTCAGCCAGACCCTACGGCACAGGGCTGGCGTCCCCGGCCAGCCCCAGTGTCACTCAGGCAGGGATTTCCACCATGGCTTTCTCACGGGCTTCGCAGAGCTGTGGATACCCCCTTCCCAATTTTGCGTGGGCTGGTCACGTTTTGTTTTGGTGTGAAATTGTAGCTGTTGGTAATCCTGAGTCATCTGGCCCATTTCTGGGTCAGCCAGACCCTACGGCACAGGGCTGGCGTCCCCGGCCAGCCCCAGTGTCACTCAGGCAGGGATTTCCACCATGGCTTTCTCACGGGCTTCGCAGAGCTGTGGATACCCCCTTCCCAATTTTGCGTGGGCTGGTCACGTTTTGTTTTGGTGTGAAATTGTAGCTCGG
>NW_010243586.1:296-4338 GCF_000690775.1 Eurypyga helias | reverse complement strand
AAGGGGCTGCGGAGCCGGCAGGACTAGGAGAAGGGGCTGGAAAACATGACTAAATATGGCTGTGTTTCTGATTGCTACAGCCTGCGGGATTAGCGGCCCCTTCTTGCCAGCAGCCACAGCTGAACTTCCCAAGGTTTGAGGAGCACCGAGCAGAGCTGCGCTCCAGCCCTCCCCCTCCCTGCCCATCTCCCCCCTTTTTTTTGGTTTTCCACAGAGAAATCTGCAGCCTATTGTGTGGGCCAGCAAACTTGGCACCCTCCAGCTGCCCATAAAACTGCATTAGGCGTTTATGTTTCCTGTAGTGGATTATGTGTTGTCTGGATTTTGGAGGATGGTGGGAGAGAGGGTTAGGTGGTTTGGTTTGGGTTGGTTTTTTTTTGCAGTGCAGGCTACAAATTACATTGGAAATAATTTAATTTTCTCGGAGATGAGGGAGCACCGGCAATTGGCAGGGCAGACGGCCGCATCCCGAGGCAGATGCGGGCAGCTTCCCCTGCCTGCAGCTTGCACGGACCTGGTCCAGCCCGGCACCCGCGTACTCGCCGGGCCCAGAGGCAGTCAATAACCTCATTGACTGCAATGGTGTTTGTCGTGCTGGAAGTGAAGCAGGTGGTGAAATGTCCCACTGAATCACAAGAAAAGGGTTTCTTCGCACTGTCACGGAGACGGTTCTCCGGACCTCGCTTGGCTCCGTGTCTGGGCACGCATCAGGTTTTCATGGGAACTCTCAGTCTTGCATGCACGGGGGATTGTCTTTACAAACCAGGGGTCGCCTTGCTTTGAAAATAACCTCTCGGCTCCCGTGTGGGGTATTTGTTGTGCTTTATCGCCGTCTGCTAGTTTGGATCCGGAGGCAAAGAGGCAGTAACTCTTTACGGCGCGGAGAAACGACGCAAGGTTTGAAAACACACCTTTTAAACTTGAAATGTGTGCTGCGTGAGCAGCAAGTGGCATCCTGAAAGGGCAAAATCAGATTGCGGGCGTTTACTGGGATGGCGGCGGCATTGTAAATCCAGAGGGCTTTTCCCACGGAAAGGCAGGCCGATATGCTTCTGCAGCACAAAGCACAGTCTGGGGGCACGGTTCTGTGGCGGTGTTTGTTCGCGTCCTCGCCCCGGTGACACGAACGCGGGAGCAGTGGGTAGCCGGCAGATGGAGTCATCCGTAACGTGCGTGTCGTCATCTGGAAAGCTGAACGAGTACAGCCGGACACGTGGAGGTTTCGGTTGAAAGCTGAGACCTAGGAAAGTATGAGGAATGGAACTGGAAAACTCTGTGGGCATGGAGGACATCGAGAGCCAAAACTTTAGCGGCAAAAGAGGAGGGGCCTGCAAAATGTTTGGAATAGCGAAAAGCTGGAGCAGTCCTGGAAACACTCCTGTGGCTTGGATCCCGCGGCGTAATCCGTGCTGTTGCAATTCGCGCAGACGGCTGCCGTCTCAAGGGAAGGTTCCAACAGCTGGGACATATCAGGGTGTGGGCCCGCCTCAGCCGCACACCCTTTCTTCATCCCTGCATCAGTCACAGAAGGGAAAGGCGAAACAGGGATCGCCGTAGGAAGTATCTGCGAGCTATTCCCTGCCCTGGGCGACGGCTCCTCTTGCTCGGTGTGTTAAGAACCGGCTGAGTTTGGCACGCTGCGTACAACGTCGCACTTGCAGATACTTTGCAACGAACCGATCAGGGAGGAGGGATCAGCCTTGACTCCAGAGATCAGCCACGTCGTAAACTGAGTTGTAGCTGAGGGACCCAAAGAAACAGGGCGCTGGCTCAAAACGGACAGGAGTTACACGAGAACACCCGTTCCGTCCGCAGGATGTGCCCAGCCACCGCAGTGGGCGTTTGGCTCTGCCCTTTGCTCCGTCTGCCTGTGACACTGGGAACAAACGCTGCCTCCGGCGCGGCGCTTGCCCTTCTCCAGCTGCGCAGCCTCCAGCCTACTTGGAAACGAGCCGTTGCAAATAACGATTCGTATCGTCTGTTTGTGTGCCCGTGTAGGCTGAGTAATCACGGCACGGCCACTCGGCTGCCACAGGCTCGTGTCTGGGAGAGGAGAGGGTGGCACAGCCCTGAGGGACTTCGGAGACACAGCCAGGGGCGTGCTTAAGCAGGGGCTGTGGCCACAGTGAGGCTACCAGAGGACTGGACCACTGGCCATCGCGGCTGGCCCATTGACAGACTCCAGCCGCCAACAGCCTGCAGTTCACTCATCGCAGGCAGGCGAGGGGAATAAATGCCAGGTGTTTCCCACTTCTTGATCTCTGGCACCCAGAGGGTGTGGGGAGCCAATGGCCTTTTCTTTTTGTGGTCTGCTCATGCTATTTATCTTGAGCCGGTCGGCCCCGCTGTCTTGACAGGAAAGCAAAAGGCCTTTTGTTTCCCAGGC
This sequence comes from Eurypyga helias, assembly GCF_000690775.1. Classification (NCBI taxonomy): domain Eukaryota; kingdom Metazoa; phylum Chordata; class Aves; order Eurypygiformes; family Eurypygidae; genus Eurypyga; species Eurypyga helias. Next base: position 1,952 of record NW_010243586.1, on the reverse strand, counting down.
ATGCTCTTTGCACACTTTCCTATCATTACACATTTTGGGGATGCAGTGGGAGGCCCCTTCATATGAGGAGTACCGACAGACCTACTTTATTCCCTCTCCTCCCAGACACACGCAGCGCAAGCAGACAGCATTTTTATGCTAACTGCATGTATGCAGATCACTGCATCTGCACTGCAGGTGTCGCGCAGCTTCAGCAGCGTCGGTGTACCTGAGAGCGTACACGACGGCACCCCACAGAACCACGGACCGAGCGGCAGTTTGCAGCGACACATGCGCTGCAGCCGTGGGCGAAGCCGGCAGGAAAACGAGTTGGGAAAAGTTTTGCTCTGAGCTCTCCGGTTGATTCCCAGCTGTCGCCACTGCTGCTCTGCCGGGGCGCCGGGATGCTCGGTGGCCCTTGCTGAAGCCAGGTGTCCTCATTGCAAGAGGTGGCACTGGGGACAGAGCGGGCGCATCGCGGGTGCTGACCCACCGACTGACAGCTGCCAGCGCCCTTGCGTCAAGGCGTGACATACTGATGCTGCCCTCCTGCCGCTGCCTGCGGGCTGGCATCCTCCCGGCAGACGGTCTGAGTCAGGTGACCAGGTCTTTGGATTTTGTTGACTTAGGTTACGTGTTTTTGGCTGCATGCTAATCGGTGACAGGAAAAGGCAGCTTCTGTTAATAAAATTGCGTAGCAGAGAGCTGACCCGAGATAAGCAAGGAGAAACATCTACCCTCGCTCTCTCGTTGCTACGGAAAGCTCCATCACCGCTTCCTGCGAAACCAGGACCAAAGTGCAGGGTGAAACTTTACCTTGGCGGCACGTCATTAGCTGTGGGAGCGCTGCCGGCAGGAGGAAGAGCAGTTGGCTCCGGGAGCTTGGCTGGCAGGACAGAAACGGCAGGAACGAGCAGGGGTGGGCAAGCCACTAAACCTCCCCTGACCCGCTCAGCAGAGACACCGAATCCACCGAGGGGGAGAGGGGCAGAGCGGCGGGAGGCTGCGGGAGCAAGAGGGAGCAGGTTGGCGGGATGAGACATGGTGATGGAAGCAGCCAGAAACCATTCTCAGTTGCGGTGGTGGAGAGGAGAGGTTTGCCCTAATGGTTTCTGTGCCTTCGGGTCAAAGTCTAATGGCAGAGTGCCTGTGCCTTAGAGCCTGCGTGAGTCGTTGCCTCTGCTCCGTCTGAGCACGTCTGGGACCCAGCTCTTTATACCTCCAGAGGCCTTTCACACCTGGCATCGTGATGCCACCTGATCTCCAGCCCAGCGGGAGCACCAGCACGTGTTCCTTCATGGATCCCCTTCAGAGGGCGTCTGATGTGGGACGGGGGAACCCCCAGCTTTACTCTGAAGTGATATGAATCTTTCCAGAGAGATATATATTCTTCACACCACTTTCTGAGGGCTCTCTGGAAGGATAACATTTCTTACAGTTGCCTCTCATTGATCTGTCAAAGACAAAGCACTGGTGAGCGCTCCGGTGAAATGATGGCAGGAAGGAGCTGTTGGCAAGAGCGCCGTGCAGCAGTGGCAGGGTTAACAGAGGCGTCAGCTGTCTGTTTAGTATGTCTCAGATGTCACACACAAATACCTAAAAGGCAGCTGGGTTGTGTGAAAGGAAATCAAGGGATTAAGATCGTAGTCCCAGCTCAAAAGCTTTTTTGTGACTTCA
>NW_010243586.1:0-283 GCF_000690775.1 Eurypyga helias | reverse complement strand
CCCTTCCATTAAACGGAGATAATACCTATCCCACATGCATACTGGGAAGATGAATTCATTCATCTTTCTTCAGTGGAAACGGAAAGAGCCAGAGAAATAGTAATGTGAAGTACCATGGCAGTACTGGCAGAAAGCAAACGAGAGCATCGAGCACAGCAGCGGCGACTGCAGGTCGGTTTGGCAGGGAGGACGCAGTACCCTGCCTCAACCCCCTCTGCCTGAACCATAGCTGGGGGTGCTCTGTGCCCTGCGGTGGTCCCGGCGGCTCCGCTGGCAGGCCGCA
>NW_010243585.1:445-866 GCF_000690775.1 Eurypyga helias | reverse complement strand
GGGACCGCGCGATCCGCCGGCTCCAAGCATCCCCCCCGGGACCCCCCTGCCCACGGGGACGGCGATGCCCCGGGCAGAGGGGAAGGGGCGAGCAGCAAGGCTGTGCCCCAGCCTGTTCCAACTCCTGGGTCAGAATCTGCCCTGTTTACCCTACTTAGAGCTGACATACATACATACACACACCTGAAATTCTGTATATGTGACACTACTGAAAGGGTGTATATCTATATATGGATATATAAGCCCACAGATTTGGGTGCCACGCTTGCCAGCTTTGCTCAGCCCCCCGCAGCGAAGCTGGACCCATCCATCTACGCCGACAAATATTCCACATTTTAAGATTTCCTTCTAGTACTTCGGGAGATGAAGCCAGACCCAGCGCCGTGCTGGAGCCGCGTTGGCTTGGCGGGGCAAAGATGCT
>NW_010243585.1:0-416 GCF_000690775.1 Eurypyga helias | reverse complement strand
AAGACCTACAGCGAACACATCTGTCCCGTTCTCAAAGGGAAATGCCACTTCAGAGCCACACGTCTCCCCGTATCTAACTGCACCTCTCCCCGTATTTAACTGCGCGTGCTTCATTTACGGTTTATTTTCATTTAATGGTGTGGGGCTTTTTTCTTAAAAAGCCTTAGAGGTGGCCTGCAGAAGCTCTGTTTAACATTTTCTTTCTTTGTACATTCAAAACCATTTCAGGAGTACTCTAACCTCTTTGTTTCATGTTTTCTCTCTGTTTAAAAGGGAGAAAATCAAGTTTCCTGGGTCAACCCGGACTTGCCTAAGGACATCTCCTGAGTGTGCTCGTCACAGATGATCTGCGAGAAAGAAGCCTTCTTGCAGAGCTGCATGAGGAAGCACGTTTTATATATATATATATATATTTA
>NW_010243584.1:2207-4756 GCF_000690775.1 Eurypyga helias | reverse complement strand
CCATGATTCCGTGATTCTATGAATTTCTATTAACGGTAGCTGTAATACGCTGAAACGTGCTGAGGACACGCTCCTGCCCTGAAACCATGACAGCCAATCAGTTTATTAATTGAAAGGGTAAATCACTGATCCTAAAGCAGCATCTTGGCAGGAAAGAGCTGCAGCTGACGGTGTGTTTCCAAATATCGGCATCAGCCCGTCAGAACACCCGCTGTGTGCCATTTCCCTGCCGGGTCCCTAAAGCTGAAACCTCGGTGGGTGCCCACCAGACCACGCAGGTTCTCACGTTCACGGCGAGTAGCTGGCACAGCGCGTCACCCGCCGTCTAGAAAGGCCTCTCTGCTTCTTACCACCGCTCTCCAGGTGACAGATCCCCAGGCAGCTCAACGTCACGCAAACGGAACGCGTGGCTCTAGCAGCCCCCCACCTGAGGGGTTTTACGTGTCTTTAGGAGCGACCAAAGGGTGATTGTGCCAACACAGGTAACTTCCATCAAAACACGAGATCAGTGATGGGTTTAGCAGAGTGACACGAACGTCTCTGGTTTTGTCAAGATCCAGCCTCATTAACATCAGGGGGCACACCGTACCTACGGGAAACGCTCCTTGTTCACCAGTACCCTGTGTGACACGGCAACACTAACCCCTCCCGAAACAGGGGCGAGGGAGCCGCTGAGCAACTCACCAAGGCGGCAGCGAAGGACAAAGCTGCAGATACAGGGACGCAGCGAGCAGGAACCTCAGCACGCAGGTCGGTCACTTCCTGCTGTAAGCTCACTTCTGCCAGCATTGCTGCCTCCGGGGCAGCGTGAAACACAACGGAAAATGAGGGGTTTAATGAGGGTCGAACACCACCTGCTAATCAGGACACAGACCATTTATTCTCGTTCTCCAGTTACACGACTGCGGTCGATCTCCGCAACGTCGTTCACGTGTGAAGCGGAACGCAGCATCAGTGCAGAAGATGTCCGCAGCCACGTGAACCATCCTCAGACACTTCTCGTGGCAGCGAGTTTCTGAGGAAGGGGAAGCAACGCCCGGCCGTTAGCAGAGATGGCACCCGAGTGCCCAGCTGCTGACATCATCACCAGCTGCCGTTATCCGGCCAACGGACAATCAGGGCTTTGCTCTTCTCGGCCAAACACACTTTCCAGTGCCGTGTGATACCTGAAGATCACTTCTCAGGCTTTTGAAAAGGCTGGTGAGTTAGGGGAGGTCTTTGACCAGCAGAACAATGCCCAAAGCACTCTGATGAATGCGTGCTACAAACAATCTCCCCGCAGCAGCCTGGCCTTGTGCAACTGCCACGCCACCACCCGTCACGCGGCCGCCTTCCCCACCACCAGTTCCATCCCTCTGTGCCCCCGGTGCTGTGCATCGCTGGCTGGCGACCGCTCTGCTTGTCAGCACACCTGCGGCGTGGCCCACGAATGCCGTCCTGAAGCAGCCGAGACGGCTTCGCTGCAAAGGAAACCGCTGTCCCTCCAGCGAGGCCAACGCTCTCCTCAACCCTGACGGACGGATACCCCGCCAGGCACAGTTGCTAGATCCAGAAACTTCTCCGTGTGGGACCCAGGAGTTGCTTAACGACACGCTGCAAGCGCGATCGGTGACGCTCTGCACACAGCTCACCTTCCAGGAGTTCGTGTGCCGTCTCCCTTCCAAAGGCGACGGGTTCAAGATGCGCCACGTCCGCTCCCCGCTCCCGTCTGCTGGGTGTCGTCAGCGCTGCAGACTTACGTTCCGCCCCAAACCAACGCCGGGCTTCAGGCTCTCGGCAGGGATGCCCACAAACATATTGTTCTTGGGGGAACAACTCTGCGGCTCCATGGATATAACTTGGACGGAGTAGTCACGCTCTTGGGCAGCCCACGCGCGATCCAGATCCACCAGCCCCATGCACTGCTTGCCTACGGCGAGAGCAAAGGGCAGGGAACTCTGAGACGCGTGCGGGCGGTGCCGGGAACGCAGCGGGAAGTCACCTGGGAAGTAAGTCCCAAGGCCACGCCGCCAACACCTTGATCCTGTTTCACTCCAGCCAGAGAGCACCAACAGCTCTGACTCCCAGCTGTGAGTGCAACCCTCCCCGGCAAAGGTCCCGGGAAGGATTGTTAACCCTTTCCTATGGAGGAACCTAACACGCACAACACAAAACCTTAATGTAAAGGCCACTGGAAGAAAAACCAACGGCCCAGTTCACCCCCCAGCTCTCGGAACTGCCCAACTTCCACTCCCTTTGCAGCCACACCTGTTACCCTCCTGCATTCTCCCCGAGACGTGAGCACCTCGGCTTGGCGAGTGCCCGTAAAAGACCAAAGCTCCAAAGAGAGCTGCGGTGTAATCCATTTGAGATACGGATGCAAGGGCTGGTGCACAAGAACGCTAAATTTCTAACGGAAACTAATCCCATCTCACATCTACCTGCAGAAGGAAGGGGAAGGATAAATTTACAGAATCATAGAATCATAGAATGGTTTGGGTTGGAAGGGACCTTAAAGATCATCTAGTTCCAACCCCCCTGCCATGGGCAGGGACACCTTCCACTAGACC
>NW_010243584.1:476-1952 GCF_000690775.1 Eurypyga helias | reverse complement strand
CCCAGAGCCTTCCCTTCTCCAGGCTGAACAAGCCCAACTCTCCCAGCCTGTCCCCATGGCAGAGGGGCTCCAGCCCTCTGAGCATCTCCGGGGCCTCCTCTGGACTCGCTCCAAGTGGTCAATATCCTTCTGATGTTGGGGGCTCCACAGCTGGATGCAGTAATTTAAGAGGAATCCAGAGGGTGGTGGGAGGGAAAACGAGGTGAAGCAACAAAAAATGTGCTCCGAGGGCTGGAGCACCTCTCCTGTGATGAAAGGCTGAGAGAGCTGGGGGGTTCAGCCTGGAGAAGGGAAGCTCCGGGGAGGCCTTATTGCAGCCTTCCAGTGCCTGGGGGGGGCTACAAGGAAGCTGGGGGGGACTTTTTACAAGGGCAGGGAGTGACAGGACAAGGGGGGACAGGTTTAAATTTAAACCAAGGCCAGGCTGGATGAGGCTTGGAGCAACCTGGGCTATGGAAGGTGTCCCTGCCCATGGCAGGTGATGGGACTGGGGGGGGAGTTTGAGGTCCCTTCCCACCCAAAGCACCCTGGGATTCTGTAATTCCAGAAGAAAGGAGTTTCCATACCACACCTCAGAACCGCAGGAGGTGAAACGTGAAGAAACTCACGTTTTTCAAGCGTCAGGTGAAGACACCAACTTAACTCCCTGTGCACAGATGTGCTACTTCTGCCTTTCAGCACCTAGGGAAGTTCACTACCGAGGCAGTTTACACAAGGCCGCGGAAGCTCATACCAATCAGCCTGCGTTCGGGAGGGAGCTGAGCAGCCGTCTGGTCTGCGAACCTGCAGAGGACCATGTGCTCCTAGAAAACAAACAGAAAAGACATCGGCTGCAGTAGCATCTCCCTCTTCCAAATAAAGTGAGAGAAGTCCAGTTAAATGTTCAGAAGTATCAAAACCGCTAGCAGGTGGAAGACTATTCCTAGCAATCCCCTGTGTGCCAGCCCTGCTGTGGGCACCGCTGTGGCTCGTGGGTGTGTGTGTGTCGCACTGGCTGCCAGCACCCCCACGCTGCTCCCCGCCTGGGTGCTCCTTGCTGACTGCCCTCGGGTGCTCTGCCGCCGTGCTGGACGCAACGTGCAGGGGAGCGCTCGGCAAGGGCGCCGCGCAGTCACTTTGCCTCCCACGACCAAGGGGAAGCCAGCGTTCCTGCGGCCCAGTCGCCAAGGGCAGCCCCTCCGCGCTGACCGGCAGCCACCACAGGATTCGTCAGGGGGTGACCTGAGCGACTGCACCTTCCTCCCCAGCAGTGATTTTGAGTCTCAAGGGTCATGCGTCCCCTGCTCTGCCAGATCCATCCAGGATCAACCCAAAAGATCTCGTGGGTCACGCTTCCCCTGCTCTGTCACATCCATCCAGGATCAACCCAAAAGATCTTGTGGGTCACGCTTCCCCTGCTCTGTCACATCCATCCAGGATCAACCCAAAAGGTTTCGTGGGTCACACTTCCATCGCTCTGCCAGATCCATCCAGGAT
>NW_010243584.1:0-312 GCF_000690775.1 Eurypyga helias | reverse complement strand
TCCAGCTGCTGCTGCTGGTTTCTTCCCGTCCAGTCTCAGATCAGCAAAAGCCAGGAGAACCCCAGCCCCAGGCCCCTCAAAACCCACCGCCTGCGTGTTCTGGGAGCCACAGCGGCGCTCCAAGAGTGGCCGAGGCAAGGAAGGCAGGGTAGCCAGGCGGCAAGAGAAGGCACCTTGAAGGTGGAATGGAACTAATGGAATTCATGCTCCGGTGGCATCGGTGGTCTCTGGGACAACCGCAACAGAAGCACGGGACAGCATAAATCAGGATGGTCTTGGAATGGTACAACATTTGGAGACCTTATTGCAGCC
>NW_010243583.1:0-19553 GCF_000690775.1 Eurypyga helias | reverse complement strand
GCGGCGCCTCCATCAAGGACATCAAGAAGGCCTACCGGAAACTGGCGCTCCAGCTCCATCCCGACAGGAATCCCGACGACCCCCGGGCGCAGGAGAAGTTCCAGGACCTGGGGGCTGCCTACGAGGTGAGGCCGGAGGCTGCGGGCTCTATCCGGCCCCCCGTCCCTATCTGTGGGCGCTCCTGAGCGGCACCACTACCTGTGGGGTAGGGCAGGGTGTAGCTGCTGGGAAAAGAGGAAGGTTGCACACCCTGTTGTAAGGAACTCAGAGAACACTGAGTCCTCCCAGCCCTTCCCCTACTGTGGAGGGTGGCTGGGGTTCATCGTAAAATGTGCCAAGAGTGTGAAGCTGAGCTTGGTCAACAAGTAGTCTTGTGAGGTTTCATTCTATAGCATTCAGGAGAACCCAAAAGGAGAGCTTCTAGGAAGTATAAAGGCCCTTCTATAAGGTGCAGGTGCAATCCATCCTCCCCCTGTTAATATATAGAATTTCAGATACACTATCAAAAACAAAGGTAGAGAGGCTGCCAGGTTGATCAGAGAGCTCCTGTATCGACAATCAAAAACTTTAGCTCACTTTGCCAGGAGAAAGTGAAGTCAGCAAGTTGAAGTTCCTTGGTGTTTATTAATATTTTTCTGTGAAAGAAATAGGGTTGCATCAGGTGTACGGATTGGCACAGGAGCAAGCGTGTGTATGTATAGGGCCTGACTGTGAGTAAGTCTGAGCTGATAAGAGAGAAAAGACTTGCCTTTTAGAAGACATTAAGGTAGGAAAATAGTTGTGGATCACGCACGCACGAGGATTCCTGTTGTTTCCATGATAATGCAGTGGCGTACAGACGATAACCTGACGCTAACAGCACAGCGCGTTATGTAAATCGCATGTGCGTTATTTTGTTAGCCAAATGCTTCAAGTCAAAACCCAACTTCTCTGCCGCGTACATAAATGTTAATGCAATTTAGGCAGGGTGGCAGGATCTGTTTCTTCCATGTTCTGTCCTTTTCACTTCCCTTCTGTCACTTGGATTCCATCTGCTTCTGCTGTCCCTTGTGGGGCAGAGGGCCCCTGTGACGATGGTGTTGACCGGCAGGAATCCATAGCAGCGGTTCCACCAGGACCTTGCCTGCACTGTCGGGCTGTCTGAGTGGGAGGTTTGTTTCCTCTTCGAAGAGTCGAGCTTCAGAAGGACAGGGTTTGTGTTCCCGCTGCAGTCTGGTGCTGCTCGGCCCGCAGCTGTAGCGTGGCTCCTGCTTCCATCCCCGATGCCTCTCTGCTCTTCGTATATGCAAATATAAAATGAATGAGGAAGTGAGAGAAACAGCTAGAATGCTTGTTTTGGTCAGAAAGAAACCACATTGACTTTATTTTTGTACCAGAGCTGGGACCTCTTTCGTTCAGACTTATATGTCCTTAAATTAAGTGGCTGGACTATCACAGGGAAACCAGTAAAGAATTTTTTTGTAGAAAATAAGCGTTTCTTACCTGTCATTTGCAGCATCTGGCAATCGATGCGTGCAGCTTACTTCAGAGCTGCGAGCTTGGTGACGTTTCTGCGAGTTGGGTTCTTGTCGCATTTAACAGTACTTTATGTGCAGGAAACATTTCTCTACCACTTCCCCAAGTCCCAGTTTATTTAAATCTTTGCCCTAGTAAAAGTTGAGAGAAGTCGTTCTATTAACAGCGCTGGGGAGAAAATGGCTGTAAAATCAAATCAGCAGGGCATGTGGGGGCAGGAGTAGCTGAACGTTAAGTTTTGTGAGCAGTGGTGGAGTCTGCCTCCCCCCTAACCAGGGTATGAGTGAAGCACAGCAGTATCCTTGAGCAATATGAGGTGTGGAGGGGAGTTACGGTGCTAACGCAGACAGTACGAATGCCACACGCTCGTGCTGGGGAAAAATAAACTGGAACACGCACAGAAGTCTTCGTGGGCTTCTTGCTAAAGAGGGGTTGGGACCAGATGATCTTTAAGGTCCCTTCTAACCTGAACCATTCTGTGATTCTATGAAATCCTTCTGCTGAACTAGCTACGAGGTGCAGTATGTTGATTGTTTGGGGCAAAAGGGAGCTAAACCAGGATGCTTTTTGCCATAAAGCAACAGCCTCTGTTAGTAGCGCTGCTCAGGGTTTGGCTTGCTGACTATCTATAGCAAAGCCTTCAAAAAAAGGATTGTGGGGAAAGTAGGTTAATTAAACTGCTTGTTCTCTTCCGTTTTAACAGCCTAAGTGACTTCACCCTGCGGCTGTGGGGTCTGAGTGCAGTTGTGTCAGTTAGAAAGGAGACTGATCCCTTGTGAGGGAGCTGAGGCTCCTATACGTGTAGGCATTAGTCTCAGGATGGTTTGGGGGTGGAGTTGCCACGGGGGTTTTTCTACGTTTACCCACTGTCTTTGCTTTGCTTTCAAGGCAGCCTAATGTAACACCCAAAGGACTCCTCACAGTACTTGAAACTGCCTGAGTTGTGTTCTCCGACGGCCTGCAGAAAGAAGGCAAATGGGTGGAAAGGCAAATGTTTTGGGTTCTGAATTCCTCACGGTATTGTCAGTACTGGGCAGTTTCCTACCGGAAGAATTTTGCTCTGACACCAGCAGATCACAAAATGAAAAGCTGATCCCGCTTTTGGGAAACGTGTGTTTTAATGTACAATCTGAAGTGACAGTGGGAGGATTGACCTGGTGCCGCCTGGATGGAGCTAGCGAAGTCACTTGGGTTTTTTCTCCTGTTGCTAGCATTTATCACTGGTTACAGTTCCAGGCTGGCTTTTGTTACCTAGCCAGCTTCTCTGCCTGTTTCCACTGCTCTCTAGCCTTGTCAGAGCAAACCTGGTGATTTTAGCCTTCTCAGATATGATCAGTGGGGGAGAAGAAAGGCTAAATGTGAGTGGAAACGTGTGGATCTCTGGGGGAGGGAAAAGCAAAGATCAATCAATTTCAATTGAAAAATTGAAGCTTCACTCTTGAAAGTCACGCCCATTGGGATGTGTTATTCTGTTACTGCGAACTTCTGCTGCCCCGAGGAATGAGGGCCAGCAGTCAGACTAGTGCAGAGTTACCGTATTTGGCAGGTCCAACTTGGTAGGAAAACGTGCGGTCGTTGCTAATTGTTAGGAAACAGCTGCCCGAGAAACATCTTCTGCGTGCCTGAAGAACAAACCGAGAAACAGGCGTGGTACTGTGATGGTTGGTGGTTTTTTTTTTTCACTGTGTCGTGATTTGTAGGACCTGATTTGAATTATTCCTTCTGATTCTTTTTTACTCCTGAAGATAAACTCAGCATTGTTTACATTTTCTGTGTCACGTCTGGTGTTTTAATAAACTAACCGTACTTTTTATGGGTTTAATAAGTGTTTAACTTTCCTAGTCCAGTGCAAGCTCAAGCCAGTGCGTTCTGGGATGTAAAGCACTGCTGCTTGTCCCTCGGTGAAGAGTACTGGTGAGCTTCCTCTCGGAGCCTCGTTTAAATCTCTCAGCTGTGGGTGAATGTCTTGTCTGCTTCCATCCCTTTTCCAGGTGCTCTCGGATGAGGAGAAGAGGAAGCAGTATGATGCGTATGGTGAGGAGGGCCTGAAGGATGGGCACCAGAGCTCCCACGGAGACATCTTCTCACAGTAAGGACATCTTGCCACTTCAGGCTCTTCTGCAGCTGGTGCTCTAATTTTGGGATGCATCTGCACGTGTTTGGTGTGGGCGAATTCCGTCAAGGTCTTTCACCCAGTTGGGAGGTGACAGGTAGGAAGCTGAAGAAATACGTTTGCAGTGGATATCCCATGTGCAGTTTTCTGGTGCCTGCCTGGCATCAGTCCTTGCTTCAAGAGCAGCGAGTAGGAACCAGTGGTGTCTTCCCCCGCAGGCAGCTCTGGCTTACTTGGCAAGCTGCGTGACCGGAGTGGGTCATTGGTGAGGCGTTGTGGCCACGTTAAGCACGTAGGAACTTTCTTGTGTTACCTGGTACGTGATTGATGTTTAACGTGTTGCCACAGATAACGTGGTCACTTTTTCTTTTGCTGCGGTGACTTCCACTACGTTTCAGAGCAGCTGCAGAATTTGGATCGCCAAGATCTGCAAGCACTTGCTTGTTGCTCAGGCAGAACTTGACTTTCTGTTTAAGGCCCCTTTGTTCTGCTAGGCACAGTTTTACTAAAACTATTCCTAAAGTTCCCTGCGGATGTAACCCCTCTGGATGAGATCTCACACCGTCTGCTGGTCTGTTTTTTGAGGAGAAGTAGGTGAATGCGCTAGAAACCTTTTTCTCACCCTCCCCCTTGCCCTCAAACTACTGCAAACCAAAGTTCTAGCATTGATTTGCAGTGCTAGAGACAGAATGCTCCTCAGAGTTTGTGCTTTGGGGTGATGGTAGCTGAGCAGCAGTACAGTACGGAGAGGATTTCCCATAGGCAGTGGTCAGGTTTTGAGGTGTTGGCATTCAACTCCTGCTCCTAAACTTGTTTTCTCATACTGGGAAAACTCTTCCAAAGTGACTGCTTTGTTTGAAGGCATTAGCTGGTGTCTTGGAGGAGTGAAAAGAGGTGTCTGGATTTAGGATGGTGCTTTTGTACTGTGAGGAGGCTGTTCTCTAGGGGGACCGGAAGCATTCCCCAAGCGGCATGTTGCTGCTGCCTTGGGTGACTCTTTTCATCAAAACCTCTTTTGATCAGAATTCCTTCCTGAACTAATTGTTGTGCTTTACTCCAGCTTCTTTGGGGACTTTGGATTCATGTTTGGAGGGAACCCTCGCCAACAAGACAGAAACATTCCCCGAGGAAGCGACATCATCGTGGACCTAGAGGTTACACTGGAAGAGGTGTATTCAGGAAACTTTGTAGAAGTAAGTTGGATTGCTTGGCTGTTGGCATGTTCTCAGGTCTGAGATGCCTGGCCGCTGCTCAGAATGGTACCTTCTCCCACAGGATAGAACTAAGAGCTATGCTCGTTTTTTCAGTGTCTGGCAGTGACAGTGGAGGATGTGGTGATGCTGTTTGCTAGTTGTTAACTGAAGAAACGATGCATTTATTTATCTTTGCCGTCTGGCAGTTTCAGTATAAAGGGATGCTGCTTGTGCTAATAGAATCACAGAATGGTTTGGGTTGGAAGGGACCTTACAGACCATCCAGTTCCTACCCCCCTGCCATGGGCAGGGACACCTTCCACTAGACCAGGTTGCTCAAAGCCTCATCCAGCCTGGCCTTGAACACTTCCAGGGATGGGGCATCCACAGCTTCGCTGGGCAACCTGTTCCAGTGCCTCACCACCCTCTCCGGGAAGAACTTCTTCCTGATATCCAATCTAAACCTCCCCACTTTCAATTTAAACCCGTTACCACTTGTCCTATCACTTCAGGCCCTTACAGCTGATTTATTGGCTGTCAGTGACTAGCTGTAGCTTTTTTTATTGCAGGAGCCCAGTTGGAAAAGATGTAAGTGGTCTCTCTAGAACTCAGTGGTATTTGAGGGCCCGTTCATAAGCCTCAGATTCATTTTGCAATTTTTGCAAACCCACATTGAGGACTTTTCATAGCCTTTTTATGGCCGGCCTGTCACTGCAAATCTCTGGATTACACACTTGGCAAATGTGTGGTGGCCTTTTAGTTATTTTTTGTTTAAGCCACATACATTCTGGTTCTGCCAATCCCTGCTACTCTGCATGTTAGAGTTTGCACTGATTGTGAGTGGAATTCCAAAAAATTGTGCCCATCGTGTGGGACAAGGAAGCTGCTATAACCAAAGTGGGAGGTGTTTCGTCCTTCCTGATCTAGAAGGGTGTGCAGGAAAAAGGAAGTTAACAGTAGTGGCGTTGGAGAGAGTTTTTCTGGTATTTGATGTGTGATCAACAAGAGACACAAGGTGAAAACTGTTGTTGCAATGTTTTGCTGAGGCCGTTTGGAGCTGCTGTGGAGGCAGCGCACAAAACCAAATTACTTTCAAGCTGTTTGAGAAATCCAGGCCCTTGCGGAGACCCTGGAGTGTTGGCATCCACCTCCTCTTTGCAGGTTGTCAGGAACAAGCCGGTGGCAAGACAGGCACCTGGCAAACGGAAATGCAATTGCCGGCAGGAGATGAGGACCACCCAGCTGGGTCCTGGGCGTTTCCAGATGACTCAAGAAGTTGTTTGTGACGAATGTCCAAACGTCAAGTGAGTATTATGTTCTTTACTGCTATGTGGATGTTTATTCCAAACTTGCCACTAGATGGAGGGAAGTGCCCAATTTAGCAGCAGGGTCTGGAGCATTTGGAAAAACACAGGTTTCTCATTCCCAAGGAGCCAGTCTTTATTAGGTTCATAGAATAACAGACTGGTTTGGGTTGGAAGGGACCTTAAAGATCATCTAGTTCCAACCCCCCTGCCATGGGCAGGGACACCTTCCACTAGACCAGGTTGCTCAAAGCCTCATCCAGCCTGGCCTTGAACACTTCCAGGGATGGGGCATCCACAGCTGCTCTGGGCAACCTGTTCCAATGCTTCACCACCCTCTCCGGGAAGAACTTCTTCCTGATATCCAATCCAAACCTCCCCTCTTTCAGTTTAAACCTGTTACCCCTTGTTCTGTCACTACAGGCCCTTGTAAAAAGTCCCCCCCAGCTTTTCTGTAGCCCCTTCAGGTACTGGAAGGTGCTATAAGGGCTCCCCGGAGCCTTCCCTTCTCCAGGCTGAACAAGCCCAACTCTCTCAGCCTGTTCCCATAGCAGAGGTGCTCCAGCCCTCGGAGCATCTTCGTGGCCTTCTCTGGACTCGCTCCAACCAGTCTATATTCTTACAATGGAGATGGCCAGCTCTGCTAGATGCAGAGCTTTCTAATTTGATCCTTCAGCCTCTTACTCCTTGAACAATCAGTCCTACTACAACGGAAGTCCCACAGCCAAATCTGGATAAAAAAAGTCAGGAAAGCGCACCGTTTCCAGCTGGGAACACGTGGATGTGGAATACTGAATTGTAGTTGCATATCCAGATGCTGACTGTACGTTTAGGAGTTTAACTTTGCCTCTGCTAGATGAATATCAGCACACCAGAAAGGCAGCGCTCGCCCTCTGGTTTTAGCTGTGAGCAAGGAGAGAGTATGTGTTAGCTTGGGGGGGTGTTCTCATTCCTCCCGGTAAGTAAGTAGGTGCTACCACCTGCTGTTAAAAACTTAGTTGCTCTTCCCCTTCACAGGCTGGTGAATGAGGAGCGAACACTGGAAGTGGAGATTGAGCCAGGCATGAGGGACGGTATGGAGTATCCCTTCATTGGTGAAGGTGCGTATGTAGGCACTGCCCTGCTGCTCAGCGCTGACTCGCCCCTTTGCCGGGAGGCGAGGCTGGTCTTTGTGGCAGTGCAGGTGTCCAAGCCCAGCTCTACGTAACTGTGAAGCGCTGTGTCCTCTGCCTGCGGCTGAAATCCAGGAGCATACACTTGGCTAAGCCTGGATAACGCTCCGAGTTCCACTCCCTTTGCTGGCACTGGGTGCGTGCACAAAAAAGCTCTAAATCTGATGTTTCGGATAACCCTGAGACAAATGCTCCTACTCAAAAGTTGAGTATGGGAGGGAATCTCCCCTGCCTAAGGAGCTGAAGGCCTTCAACAAGTCATTAACCTGCAGGCAGGTCTTTCAGAACAGCAGAAACATAGGAGCTCATTGGGGCTGTACACAAAGTCCTAGGCTCTTGAACAGATATGTGTAAGCTGGGTTTTAGTCACATAAAAATCAACTAGTTGTTTTTTTCCTTTAAAAAGAATCTCTGTGCTTAATATGCTACTCGTTTCTTCGGTTGTTAGTAACCAGCTCCTTTAAACACAGCTTTTCTTTCTTTTTCACAGGTGAACCCCACGTGGATGGGGAGCCAGGTGATTTGCGCTTCCGGATAAAAGTTCTGAAGTAAGTGCCTGGCCTGGCCTCTTCAGACCACTCTTTCTGGCTACTGCAGAGGAAGCTTGCAAGCGACCTGCTGGCCAGTGTTGCCGAGGTGGCTAGCGCATAGCTTACCCTTCAGCAGAACTGGTGCAGCCGGGGGTCCGGTGCTCGGGGCTGTGCAGGGTGTTTGACCCTGGCAATGCCGGGGTAACTAGAATCGCCACGCTTAAGATGCTGTGATAATTTTATTTCGTTTGGCTGAATTCTGGCACGCGTTAGTAGCTCCAGTGTGAATCACATGAAATATGCCCTTTTTCCATAAACTTAGTATCTCCCTATCAGAAGGAAATGCATTATGAAGAAAATTGTTGTGTGAGTCACAACTTCTTGACACACCTCATCACTCATTGCCCTAGAAATAGAAAGATGGTTAGTAGTAGCTATCTCTCAGGAAAATAAAGCTAGATTTCATTCATTCATTCATTTCCTCTCCAATTTGGGAGTTCTCCAAACTCAAAAATAGAAGGGAGGAAGCTACGGGACCTGTTTCCCTTGTGGGGAAGGAGAAAAGTTGCAATGTCTCTTATTTCCACAGGCACCCAGTGTTTGAAAGAAGAGGAGATGACTTGTATACAAACGTGACGATCTCGCTGGTCGAGGCACTGACGGGCTTTGAAATGGATATTGCCCACTTGGATGGGCACAAGGTGAGGCGAGGGGTTGCTTTCTTGCTGCGTGTAAACAGAATTTAACGGCAGGTCCCCTGTGCTGAGGGTTAACTTGCTTGGGGTCTGTGCAGCTGGTGGTTGTAGAGTTTCACCTCTGCTAGAGCCTTCCAGGCTGATTCCCACGGAGCCAAAACAGGCCCTGTACGAGGGGTGTGCCACATGGGTTTTGGTTCCAGGCTGTCACAGCAGTTCCTGTGTGCGCTGTCTCGGGTGGTGTTAGTTCTGCCGTGTCCTGGCTGTAACACTGCCTCGACCCCTTCGATGCCACTGCCTTTGGCAAGGATTCAGTATCAGTTGAAGCTTTTCGTTGGGTTGGAAAGGGCGTTGGAGTGTTGGGGTGCGCGCACAGAACACTAGTAATGGCCTGAAATTTCTTTTGTCTCTAGGTTCACGTTGCTCGGGATAAAATTACGAAACCCGGGGCCAAACTGTGGAAGAAAGGAGAAGGTCTTCCAAATTTTGATAACAATAATATCAAAGGCTCACTAATAATAACATTCGATGTGGAGTTCCCCAGAGAGCAGCTGACAGATGAGCAGCGGGAAGGTGCGTGTTTTACAGCCCTGTCGTGGCAGCCAAAGCTGATAAGCAGTTGGCACAACCAAGCCGGTGGCCTGTAGCGGTCAGGAGGGGCTCTCCTTTCCCATGTACGACACGGCGCCGTTGGCCGATGCCCTGCGGTTATCTTCCATTTCCCTTTGCAGCAAGCAGGTATGGCTGCTGCGGTTGTAGGGAACCAGATCGGGTCGGGATGTGCTACTGCTGGGATGTAGCACTTGGCAAGCTTGCAGGCGCTTTGTTTTGTAGCTGGCCATCTGTCTGAGCTGAAAGACTTGCTGGCCTTAGACTCTGTCTGCTTTGCCTTTGCTGGAATGGGATCACAAGCTGTTTTCCAGCCCCTGTTTCCACTTCTTGGAGGCAGGCCTTGTGAAAATCCCTCTAGTGTCAAGGGTAAAGAGCATCCTGCAGCCTCAGGAGGATTGTTCCTCTACATCTCCTTTTACCCTAAGTGCTTTGTGGCCATATAGGGACGAAGGGTGCAATGCAGATGTTTGGTAGAAGAGATCTGCTTCTCAGCTTCTGTGCTCAAAGGGAAGCGTGATGAACCGTGTAGAAATGCTGAAGTTGACAGGAGGGTAAATACTCCTAGCTGGAAATGCCTCTCTGCATCAGCAGCCTCTGCAGGAGGTTCTGCTGCCCGGTGCGAGGCATCAGCGTAGGTGTCGAGGGCCACATCCTCTGCTACGGGGCAAAGAAGCTCCTGGCACGTACCAGTGCAGCTCTTCATAAAAATTCCATCCTAGAACTTCTTCCTGCTGGTCAGGGCTGTCATACTGTCTTCTTCTGAAGGTGCCCTTTGAGTGGATTCTGGCAGCTGCCCTGGTGAAATGAGGCAAATGCACAGCTTTCCCAGACTCCTCAAGCTGGTAGAGGGAAGCCGAGCCCTGGGTGGGCTTTTCCAAGCCCTCTGGCACTTCCTGCTGCGTTGGCCGCCCTGCTCAGAGCCCAGTTGATAGCTGCAGCCCCAGGGTTGACTGATGCTCCGTGGCTCTTTCCGCAGACATCGGGGCGGCGAGCCTTGTGCCTCTGGGCTGGAGTGGACCTGGTTTGCGCGTCGTGCTTTCCCGCTTGTTGCAGGCACGTGGTGCCCTGTGAGAGCACAGCGACTGCGTTGGGGTAAAGTCTCGTTCCAGGCTCTGCTGCCCTTCTGGAAGCTTCGTAAGGCAACAGCACCTCTTGAACAGATGTGAGGTTATTCCAGCTGTTGGTCCTGGCAGTTAGGAAGAGACAGGGCAAGGAGCAGAGACAGAAGCCTCCGTGTTTGTCAGAATTGCTCTGATGGTATTTTGCTAGCCAGAGTTAAACCACAACAGTCCTTTATGGATATCCTGGGAATAGAGAGGTGGTGGTACTGGTGTGAGTGTATTCCGGCACAGGGCCTTTGGGCATTTCACTCCCTCCTAAAGCAATTCCACACTTCCCAGGGGAATGTGACTGAGTAGGCAGGCAGCTGCGTTTCTGTGTGCTAGAGTATCTCCAAACACCCAGTGATTTAAGGCGTTTTATGAGGGAATAGGACTACTCATGTTGTGTGGCAGCAGTTCAGTGGACACATTGAAAGGAAAACTGTAGGCTTCAGAATTCAAAACATCCCCTTTTCCTTATTGTTGGCAGTGGTCCTAATTTCTTATCTCGTAACCACATGTACAGCTCCTGGGGCAGTCAGAAGATACTCGGAGAGCACCACTCCACTCCGAGAGTCAGAGAAATAGTATGCTTGCTTTCCTGCCAGTATGACATCGGGGGATTTATTGCCTGTTGATCGGAGGTGACTTTCTCTTCAACATCGTGCTTTAACCCCGGAGTGCTCGGAGAGCAACAGCAGGCAGCGAAGTGCCCAGGTTGCGTTGTAACCTGTCACATGGTGCTGGTGTCAGAAAAATCTCCAAGCTGGCTCCTGTAAAAACTGCCTGAGGTGTAACGTCAGGATTCCTGACTGGAATTCCTGATGGAACATCAGATATGCGTTGAAATATCCTGTGCACTACTGAGGGTATATCCTTCAGGCCAGCAGGCAGCTTCCTAGAGCTAACTAGCAGGAAACGAGAGAGGGGAAGGGTGCTAATCCCACTTTTTTCAGGGTCACTGGAACGCACCTTTCTCCAGCAATGCCCTTCCTTTCAAAGAACTACGCATCCAGGAGGCACATCCTCTTACCCGTCAGCCAGGAAGTGACTTGGAGCCTCCTTTGGCTGTGGAAGGGAAGTGAACGTGCCTTGCACTCCCCTGGGGAGTGACCTGTCCTTAATGATTAGCAGCTCCTGTGTAGGGGCTCACTTTGCCCTGCTGCTGCGGATGTTTCTGAGTGCAGAAAACATTCAGGATTCTCTGGCCAGCAAGCAAGGAGCATGGATAACTCCTCCCTGGCAGAGAGCTGTCCTGGTTCCACTTGCTACTTCCCAGACAGTGTTAGAGTTTGAGAGCTACTTGTGACCCTTACGCATCAAATCACAGTAGTGTTTGTAGCCAGAATGATTTAAGGGTGGAGAAGCAGGACAAGGTTTGCAGGGAGACATATGCTTTCAGCTGGATTTCCCGAAGGACTTGCATGCAGGAAAGGTCAGGGTTTTTTTTTTTTTCTGTACAAGTAAATTGTTGATTTAATTGCTGATCCTCCCTCTCCGAGCTTCTGGACCTCACTTAAGGTTAACGATGACAGCGGTATTTGCTAGGCAGCTGAATCTGAGCTGTTGTACAAGCATGAACAAGTGGGGTCACAGAGCAAGCCGATCCGAGGCAGCGCTGCAGTCCTGTCCTCTGTCATGCGGAGGTGCCAGCCAGCTGCTCGCATGCAAGGCTGTGGTTCTTGGGGACACGCAGCAGCAGAATTACAGCCATTTAATTTCTGTTATTATTATGTGGAAGTTACCCATGGTGTGGGAGTTTTTCCCTCTCTGTTTTGGGTCCTGCTAGCCCCTCCTCAGGCTCACTGGTTTCCGGCCCTGGTCAGAGCAGAGATGCTGCTGTGCCCTGAGGAGCCCTGTGGCCGGGGCAGTGGGTGTCCTGGCGGTGTGTGACTGGGCTGACTTTAGAGAGTCCCCTCTGATTATCTCTGAAAAAACACTGACACATCTGTTGTTGGCAGTGTGCTTCCCGTGCTTTGTGCCGACTTTCCTGCTGACCCCAGTAGATGAGCTGGTATGGCTTTAAGGGTTGACTCACCCTTCTGTTATGGTGCTCTGGTAAGAATTTGATAGTGATAGGACCTCAGAACAGTCAGTTCTTTGAGGTGTTTTATGAATGGGCTTTTGGGGGTGGGGACGGTAGTATTGAAAAGTCATTTTAGAGCCCTTCGTGAAACTGGGTTTCAAAAAACCTTGATTTTCAGGCCTTCGGTAGGACACTCAAGCCGACAGATAGGAGTCTGCTTCTCTTACTTGCCTTCAGGGACTATTTCTGGTGGGCAGCAATGTCCTCAGGCACCCAGAGTGTGAAAACCTCTACTTTCTGATGACTCCTGTGGGTTTCCGTAGCTGGCATGCCCAGAAGGACTCAAAGGTAGCCCTCCCGAGCTGGCTGATCGCCCATGTCTGCGGGCTGCAGGGGGAGCCTGGGGAGATGAGCTGAATGAACACGCCTCTGGGCCTACTCAGCAAGTTGTTCGTTGTTGCATTTGTACTGAAGGTGATGAAATTGCTGTCAGCTTTGACAGTGAAGGAGCTCTGGGAGTCAGCTTTCTCCCTTGCAGAGCTGTGAGGGTCTCGAGGTGGCTGTGAGTGTAGCAGAGGAGGGCTTCTCCCGGGAACTGCTAGCCATGTGTCGTCCCGGGAGCACATGAAAGCGCTGTTACAGCATCGCTGACCTCGGGCCTGTTTCTTCTTGTAGGAATGCTGAAGGAGCAGGAGTAAAGCTGTCACACCACTGGGTTTGGGGGGATTTTCCCTTCTTTTGATGCTCCTGGGTACCGATGTTTGCATTATTCTGATACTGGGCCAGCCCCGGTGCCACGCAGCCTTTGAGCCAGATGTGTACATGCAGCTGGAGGGGGACATGCCAAGTCCCCGGCTCGTGCTGTGCAGTAACACTTTCCTTTCTCTTGCAGGTCTCAAACAGTTGTTGAAACAAGGCTCGGTGCAGAAGGTGTACAATGGACTGCAGGGGTATTGATGTGTGGAAGAATTGGACTTAACTGAAAGCGCGAAGTCAGATTTGTTTGCCGTCTCCTGCCCGCTGTGGAATGGGAAAGAGGGAGGGTGGGGCGATTCGTTGAGGTATATATCATTTTTTCTTTGTAAGTGATGGCAGTGCTCAGCGAGTTGGGGGAAATGCGACCTTTTTCAGGACATAACTGGTGCTGTCGATCATGTTCCACGTCCTGGAACAACAAAGAGACTCCTTGAGCAGGAAAAATTAAAAAAAAGTGGGGAAAGGAGTTTTAAATTCCACGCAGATTGGAATTCCTGTTTTTTAAATATATTTTGATGTGACTTTTCTTGACCATCTCAACGTATTTTCATAGCTTCTCCTGCTTTTTTATGTCCTCTGTGTCAATCTCTTCCGAGTTTCTGTTGTTCTGTTTTAATTCCAGCCCTTCCCCTCCGAGTCCAGAGTGTGGTATTGCTTCAGAGTCCGTGTTTCTGGGGCAGGCGTGCGGGTGCTGTTGGGGGTGGGCTGGCTGGAGAGCCTTTACCAGCCGTGTTAGGCCCACATATGGTTGGGAAAGCAGGGGAAAAGCCTCTTGTGGGCGCTCTGAAATACGAAGTAGTCCTCTTATCCCAAAAGTTAGTGCTTGGGTTTAAATTTGGAGCTGCAACAGCTTAGCAAAGCTCCTCGGACTTTTAACAGTGGGATTTTGGAAAATAATGGGCTCCTCGTGGCCTTGGTTCTTCCTCGTCGCCCCCAGATGTAACCAACAGCTTGCCTGGAAAAGTTCACTTACCTCCTGCACTCTGTCCTCTGTGAGGACGGGTGAAGCTGACAGCACAGAAATAAAGGTGTTTTGAGTTGGAATGACAAAAATTCCCTGGTGATGTATTCCAGCGGCCCTTACCCCCGTACAGCCGCAGGTCGTTGGACGAGGAATGTTCCCTTCGGTGATCTGAGCCGTGAGCTGCTGGAAAGGCTGAGACCGCAGCTCCAACACCCCCAAAAGCTCTGTAGGGGCAGTATTTGAACGCAGGGCCTGGTAAGCTGGCAGGGAGGTACCTGTGCTGCTCCACTCTCTGCCATGCAGACCCCGCTGCTTTGGGCATCCCCATCGGAGCCTCGTCTCCACGTGTTCTGCGGGAGCAGTAGCTAAACGATCTCTGGGAGGTGCCGGTGTCAGTCAGCCTTGCTGCCTACATCCCTCTCACAGAGGCACGCGAGAGGTGAGTCAGCTGGTGGTGTGGGATGGTGCTCCGCTCCTTGGGGCTGTATGTGGGATCCTTTCTGCTGCTGCCTCACACCTCATCCCTGCCTCCCTGACCTGGGAAGTGGATGGGATCTGTTTTTCCTATGTGGGAAACGTTTGCTGGGGAGCAGCAGCCAGAAACTCAAAGCAGTTTGGGGTTTTGTTGGTTTCTCTTCATTGTGAACTTCCATTGTGGGCTTGGGGAGGTGGACGCAGCCCTGGCCCAGCCCTTGTGAGCTGCCCTGGTCCCAGCCAACCCTCCAGCTCCAGCAGGATCTGACGCAGCGGAAGAAGCACCACTGGGAAGGTTTCCTGTCGGATCCTTTGTACGTTTGCCTTGGCAGAGTGAAGCGGGGGCTTCGGGAACACTTGGGAGAGGGGAGCCGAGACAAACCTGGGATGCCAAACCTGTGGTCTCAGCGCTCGTCTTCCTCAAAGTCCATAAATAAACCCTTAATCCCAGGTTTGGGATTAACCGGGGGGTGTCTGCCCGTTTGACGAGCAGCTCTTTGCAGGTGTCTGGAGGCAGTGCTTCCCCCTCAGCTTAGATTCCTGAGAAATCTCAGCTCTCACAGAAATTCCTCCCGATACCTCTGTTCCTGTTCCCTCAGCCCCTGGTTTGATGGCCTCGCCGCCTCCCTGTTGGCGAAGTGCTGCCCTTCGGCTGCTCCTGCCCCCAAGTCTCAGCTTCTCCACAGGAGAGGGGGGTAGGAGCTCCTACCTGTGCGCCCCTCAGGCTGCGTTTATTTTTGGGCATCCGTACTTGTGCTGCTGCTGCTGCTTTTCCTTTTCCTGCGAATTCTTTTCCTTCCTGGGTGGGGTTTTTCTTTTCCCTTTTCATTGTGACTCTGGACTCTGGAGAGACCAGTGCTGTGCAGGACAGCAACAATAGCTCCAAAGCCCCGGCTTTTCCACGCCTGAGAAGAAAAGGGAAGGCAAGCCGCACGCTGCACCAAGCAACCCTGCTTCCTTCCCTCTTCCTTCCCCTTCACTCCTGGGCTCCTCTGCCTTGCCTGCCTTCAGCCAAAGCTTCCAGGGCTTCCCTGCTTTCTCCAGAGGCAGCAGCATACGTGTGTGCTTGCGGGGGTCCGGTTCAGATATTGCTGTTTATTTTGGAGCGCTTGCCTGAGCCAAGTTGTGCCGCTTCTGGGATCGTGGGGCGGGTGTTTGTCCTCCGAGGGCCCCAGGGTGTGTGGCCGGGGGGATGGGGAGGCTGCTCGGGGCCTGTGTCCCCTGTTCCAGTACCATGTAGGGAGCGTGAGTGAGTCGTAGCGTGCGTGGACTCCTTAACTCCTATAAACGCTGCTGGGGAGGCTTAGGTGTTCACCTCTTCTTGGTTCGGGACCAAGCAAGCGTCCTGGAGACGCAGACCTCTGCGCTGGGGATGCTGTAACGCGTGGGCTTTATTTCCAGCCCCTTCTGCACAACGCTGTTGTTCCCAAATCGGCTCAAATGCCAAACCCCGCTGATTTCCTGGTCCCCTTTTACGCTAAATCCTCGTGTGAGCCGAGGGTTGTTGAGGGTTTAGATACAGGCACATCGCCCAGTCCTGACAGCCAAGCGCCCGCTCCTGAAGCCCTGGCTGCTGTGAGAAGGGGGCGCGCAGACAAGCGCGTGGTCCTTGCCTGGCTGACGCGGGTCCTGGTTTGTGGCTGAAGTGGGTGGGTTTGATCACCGCCAGCAGCTCTCTGTGTCCTTCCAGGGCCTGGCCCCAGGCTCGCCTTAAGCTGCCGTCCCCTCCGTCAGCGCCGTTACCGCCCTTTGGCTGGATCCTGCCCATGCCGGGAGGGTGATGGAGCTGGTGGGGTGAGGGCTCCGCAGCAGGTAGACGACAGGGCTGAGAGCAGGGTTCAAATCTGCTTTTCCAGAAAGCCTCGTGCCCTAGGCGCCCTGTCCCCTCCGTCCCTCTGCAGCCCGGGCTCGCAGCTTCCAAAGCCACGTTCCCCAGCCCGGACGCTGAATTTCGGGGCTGCGCACAGAAGCTTCAGCATTAGGTACGCAGTCCCGGGAGCCATCCAACCCCGGGGGGTGGCTGCTTCCCGACAGCCTCAGCCGTGCAGAGGGCCACTGCTGTCTTATTCCCCCGCAGCCAGCGGTCCTGCTTCCACAGAGCATCCCCGAGTCCGGGCAGGCCGTGAAAGTGTTCCCAAACAGCTGTTTCTTCTCCATGGAAACTTCTCCACCAGCACAGCGCGGGCGGGCTTGTTTTATTTTTTCCCAAAGAGCTTGTCATTTTACAGTGCTTATCTCTATCTAAACTTTTCAGAGAGAGGAGGGGAGAAGTGACTGGGGCCAGGACGAGGTCACGAATGCGCCTTCCGGAGACCAGCGTTCCCGAATACAGCTGCTGCTGCAGGACTGGGCAGGCTAGGGGGGACCTGGCAGGAAGGTGAAGCGACAATTCCTTGCTGGATAACGTGATGGCAGGGCAGCAGACCCACCTTTGTCAAGCAGTGGTGCAGCATCTTCCGAGGCACGGCTTGCTCCAGCCGTAGCGCTCCCCAGGGAGGGGACAGCCCAGTTGGGGCCAGGGCGGGAAGCGTGGTGGGCCAGGTGGTATCCCGCTGCCCAGAAACCTCCCTCCATCCCCGCTGCCACGTAGCCCTGCTCCGTGTTGACTGTGGCCAGCAGCCAGCCTTCTCCTCCCCTTTCCTCTGGCTCAGACGCGCTACCCTGGGAGGTGAGAGGAAAGGGAAGAGGGCAGTGATGGGTCCTGGGCACCCATACGCCCTGCAAGGAGGGACCCACCAGCCCTTTCCTCTGCTGTTAAATGTTTCCATGGCCCTGCCCCTTCTTGTGTGGGAGCAGGAGGCAGCTAGAGAGCGGATACCGAGCCAGCCCAAACACCCCCCGCCCCAAAACGAAGCAGCGGCATCCCTCACTCGAGGCCACACGTGTTGCGAATCCCCTTGCCCCAGTGCAGCCCCTGGGTTAAGGATGTTGGCAAAAGGCAATGCCAGAAATGAAAACAGCTGGGGGGTCATGGAGTGACCTTGGGAGGATGGGGGAATTCAGAAGAACCGAGCTTGTTTAGTCCAAGAGGGAGATGACGACCGCAGTGCAGGCACCGAGTGCGTAAGGGGTGTTCATAAGGATGATCCCTTCTTCCTGTCCCCAGAGACTGCAGCGTGGTGCTACCCCTTTTCCTGATAAACACTGATACCGTCAGCCCAACCCGGTGTTTTTCCCAGCTCTGCCCTCCCCACCCCTCCCGAGCAGGCGCTGGAGCCCATCGTTGTGTTTCTGGGCAGCTCCTGGAGCCGGCTGGGGCACGGAGCCAAGGATGCTGTGCGAGTGGACGGAGGCTCCCGAAGGACGCAGCCAGGGACACCAACCTTGCAGGCGGGAACGCGTGCCCCTGCCAGGCAGGAAGGAAGCCTGCCCACCCCATCCCAAGCACCCGTGTGATATGGGCGCAGGGGAAAGCCGGTTCCTAGCACGCTGGCATCTCTTACTGGAACAACGTTCGAGGCTGGGCGTCTCATCTCAACCCTTGTCCAAGCCGGCGATAGCGGAGCAGAGACACAGAAACCGCGTGGCGCAGGGGAAGCGGAGCATCAGTGGCCCCACGATGAGTCGGTTTGGGGAAGAGAAAATCTGGGGGCTGCGCGGGGTGTGGATGCTGTTGCCATCACCCCTCGGCCACCATGCCCCCGTCAGGCGCGGGCACTGGTCACCCCCAGGGAGGTGGCCCTGGGACAGAGGGGTGGCAGTTTTGGGTGTGCTGCCTGTGGGCAAGGTTCGGGATGAGGCTGTTTCTTGGGATCTGCGGTTTGGGGGGATCCCTGCTGCCTCCCCATCCCCTTGGGATCGCTGGTGGAGACTCGAGAAGCCAGCAGCAAAGCCGGCTCCGTGCTGGAGCGCTCTTCTGCTGCGACCGACACGTACGGGGGGCCTGGGGGCAGGAGAAAGGCTTTTACAGAGTGGTTTGAAGCAGACACTTCCTTGTCTGTCCAAAAGATGACACATTTCAGAAGCAAAAAACAAAACAAGCCCTGTTTTTCCAGACGTCCCCAGTTTCTCCAGCCTGGCTCTCTCTCAGGTGCTGCCCTCTGTGTCCAAGGGCACCTTCCTGGCCTCGGGACATCACTGTTCCATGGGATCCATGCTCTGCCCTCCCAGCCAGAGTGAGGAGCTGCAGCCTGGGATGGGGAACTTGGCATGAGCATCCCTCTGGGTTTCGGGAACACGGTGCAACATCTGCCCCCGCCTGCAGGCCGCAGAGCTGCCCCAAGCCCAAAACCCGAGGCAGAACCAT
Source organism: Eurypyga helias (assembly GCF_000690775.1). Classification (NCBI taxonomy): domain Eukaryota; kingdom Metazoa; phylum Chordata; class Aves; order Eurypygiformes; family Eurypygidae; genus Eurypyga; species Eurypyga helias. The sequence goes on along the minus strand of NW_010243583.1, from coordinate 853 downwards.
GAATGTGGCGGTTTCTCCCAGCTGGAAGTTGGCTCCCAGTGTTTTCATCCCTTTGTGGGGAGCAAACCAGCTGCGTTTGACCTTCCGCACGAGCCTCCTGTCCCCCAAAGCCCGTGGCAGGGACCGGCAGCGCCCAGCCCCCGGCAGAGCTCCCAGCGAGGGCGCCTCTTTGGAGGCCGAGCAGTGCTGTTCGCGTCCCTCGGCCTTGTCGGTGTGGATCCTCCTGCCTGCCATTTCCCTCCTGCAGAGGAGCCCGCTGAAGGGTGGGGAGCGTCCCGGCCCCTGCCCCAGGAGCCTGGTGAAGGCGGGGGCTGCTTCTGGGTGGGGGTGGCCAGTGGCCAGGGTGATGAGATGTGGTCTTTGGCCATCTCCTCCTCCATCCCTCCTTAAGGACAACCACGCTGTCATCTTCCCCTTTCTGTCCTGTGTTTCTTTTCCCCTCCTCCCCCCTGCCCACCCTTTCTTGCTCCGAGCTGCAGGGAAGGGTATTGAGGAGGGAATGAGCTGGAAGTTCGTCTAGGAAAGCTCCTCTCTCCTGCGCTGACCCCTCTTTTGGTGACCCAAGCCAGCTCCTGGCTCATCCCCAGCCCTTGGGGCAGCAAAGATGAAGACGAGAGAGGTGTCCGACTCAAAATCTTGCTATGGGGGAAAGGGAAAGGCAGCAGCAGCCAAGAATTTATTATTAATGTAACCGAAGTGGAAACAGTCAAAGGGCAGTTTTTATCTCGGCTCGAGATTGCCGAAAAGGAAAATAAAGAGGTTAAAGCCGCTGCACAGTGCTGGTAACGCAGCTCTGCATGTCCTAGGCTGGTCCCTGGGGAGCGGCTTTTTTGCTGGGGGGCCCCAGCCTGCC
>NW_010243582.1:30170-58756 GCF_000690775.1 Eurypyga helias | reverse complement strand
GCAAACTTGCTGAGGGTGCTGAGGTTTGCAGTGCAGCGGTTTCACCTACCTCAGTTTGTCAACGGAGCTTCTCAGAACGGGTCTGTGGCCTTCGCGTTGGCCTTGCTTTCTTGTTCAGCTGTGGTTCCCGAGGCGTTTCTTCAGCATTATGTAAGGGGGACCTGATTTTGAGGCAAGACGCTTGTGTGAAAAGCGAGTTATTTTCCAGCCAGCTCGGTTCCCCCCACCTTGCTTTTGCAGCCCAGCTGTGCCGACAGCGGAGCCAGCGTGGGGGAGCAGGGATGAGGTTGCAGGGGGTTGTTTTAGCATCGTACGTGAAACCACAGCCAAGGGATGCGCCTTGACTGTCATCCTCAACCTTGATGCTGCTGAGAGCCAGCGGAACAGGGAGAGGCTCCTGCTGTCCTTCTCCCAGCACGGCTGACCCCGCGGTGAGCCAGCCCGCGGAAGTGAACCAAAAACTATCCCTATAAAAGAAAACGAATACTTTTCCGGTGGTTTAACTCCTCGAGCCAGCTTGCTGTAGGGCTGGAGAAGCAGAAGTGCTGGCTCAAGGGAAACTGTAAGAATGCCTGGCTAAGCCAGCATCAAAAAACTTCCACCAACCCACTAATATTCGTTCGCTGCCGGAAATAAATTTTGTACCCCCTGCCCACGGATACATCACCTTCTGGAAGACAGCTTCGCTGCACACCTTTGCTGTGCTTGTGCCGGTAGTACGAGTAAGGTGGTTCTTACATGTGTGGCTGAACCTGGCTTAGTATTCATGGCGTTTTCCACCTTCGTGTTGCCAATGCCAAATTCATCCTTCAGCCGAGACAAGAAGGAGGTGCCAGGATAGCTGAAGTGGTGTTGAGGGGGGCGCGTTACGGTCAAATGTTATGCTCCAAACCTTGAAAACGCATAGTTGATATTACTATAGTTTTCCATTAGGTTCCTTCTTTAATCTGGGCCATACAGTTAGCCTTTGAAGGGTATAGTCCTTTCTCGGCTGCAGGGTGCTTGAAAATTTTGCAAAGACAGAAAATGGCCTTTTCTATCATTTTAATGTATAACCTGAGGAAGTCGCTTTGAGCAAGCAGCTGTATTTGTAAGATGCAATCTGTCCCGGTGCTGTGTTTGAACCAAACGCTTTGTCCCGGGGCACTCATGGTAGGAGGCACCAGGGACACCATCCGGATTCGGGGTGTCTCGCCCGGCCCCAGGCACCACCTCTGAAGGTGACAGGCGGAGCAGACCCTGCACCGGATGTAAACATGGCTGGGAAGAGGCAGCCTTGGCTGGGGAACAGAGTGATGATTGACAGCTTCCCAGGCTGTGGCAGAAAGGATTAGGGAATTGCCGCCCGGTACGTAACACAGCAGCACTGGTGGGGCCGTAGGCATGTCGGTCTGGAGTGAGCGGGCAAAGCCGTGCTTGGCGTTGGCATCCAGCCTCTGCGTAATTTAGAGAGGGGGAAGCTCGTTGGCTGAGCTGGAGCATCTGTCTTGGTGGTGGTAGGAAGGGGGTTGAGTCAGAACCACGGGGCAGATGACTGTGTTGCCCTTCAGGAGGGAACCTGTCATTTCCACGAACTCTTTAAACACTGGGAAATCTGTTTGAGCCTGTTGTGTCCTGTAACAGGTAGAAAAGAAAAGAAAGAAAAAGGAAACACAGAGTTCAGGCTGCTTGGAGTGCGTGCCTGAGTTTTGCTGGTCTAACCATAATTTGGTTGCATCCTCTCAAATGTTTTGTTTGGGGTTTCTTCTTTTGGAAAGTGTGGAAAGGAAAAGGAGGAGTTTGAAGCTAAACAATGAAATGTGCTTTTACATGAGGCTTCAAGAATGGTTTTTCTTTAAAGTGGTAGGCTTCCCCTTTCAGCCCTTTAAAGAGGAAAAAAATACGCCTAACCCTCTGACTGACAAAATGCTGCAGCATAGTCCTCTTCCTCCCCTCCGGCTTGTCTTTGATAGTAACTGAGGACAAACAAAATGGACCTCTGCCCAGACAGAAATGCATTATAAACCACTGCGTCTGAATAGGCCTGTTTCCTTCCCTCACCTGCCTAATGTGTTTTGCCAAGAGTCTGCTCGCCCTGTATCTTGTAAATATTTTACGAAAATTAAATCAAAGGTGATTATAGGGAGCAGTTCATCTGTCTCTGGTTCTGTCTGCAAAAGGAGAAGGAAAAGCAGAAGTAAATAAGTGCCATTGCATTTTTAAGCGGAGCCTGACATATTTGCAGTGCATGTGAAGAGGGTATTTTAAAAGTTTGCATCAGCTGTTGGGTTCTATTTTGGTGATGGATTCCAGCTAAAATAACGTGGATGCTCATAACTGTGAATAAATGACCCCTAACTGACTTCCTAAAATATCATCTCAGTCTGCTGTGGGAAGTTTGCATTTAAGTGGTTTTTTTCCTCCATTTGTAACCTGCTGTATTATATAGAAAGAGCACGCCATTGAATTTGGAGGCTGAAGTGTTGAATTTGTAGATAGCAAAGACATTAATGATGAATTCAGTACACCAGTGCTTTTAGCTTAGCTAATCTAATTTTTGTTAGCATTTTTTGTCCTCTCCCCTCCAATTCTATTTTCTTCCTTTCCCCCTTCCCCTGCCCCTTGGAAATTGCCGTGTAGAAGAGCTGAGATTCAGTGGTGAGTTATGTGGAGCCATCTGTTCCCGGCTGCGCTCAGCGGCAGCGCAGGCTCTCGCCAGCCCCTGCGCACGTCCAGTGTTTAACACCCTCCGGCTGAGCCTTGCTCCTGTATTTCCTAGCGTGCCTACCCACCTCCTGAAAGGAAAGCTTTTCGGCAGCATTGGATGCGCTGAGTTCCCTGTTAGCGTCTTAAAATCAGGAGCTAGCACTTTGCAAACTAATTGCAGCGATGCTGATGACAAGCAGATGGAAGACTTTAAAGAGGAGCTGGCGCCCACCTCCCTCTCCAGCTCTCCTGTCTCTGCCCCCTGCTTTACCTGGAGACTGTCCTGTGCCGGCAGGGCGCAAGCCTTCACAGGTGGCCATCTGGGGTCAAGGAGCCAATATGAAAATTATTTTGGGCTGGATTCCCATGGTTCTTCACCCAAGCATGCGCACAGAGCAAGTGATGGGACCGGTGGGAGGGAGAGGCAGAGGCCATCACCCCACCCCCCCGGTGGTACAGACCTTGGTGGCTGTATTACTTGTTAGAGGAGGGAGGCTTTGCTAATCTTCACAGAGCTGTACGAACACAAATATTGGGCAGCTGATCATCCCAACAATGCTGTAGTCCTCACCAGGATGTCATTTCCAAGGCATAAACAGATTAACGGAGCCCTTTATGCAAAAAGGAAAAGCGTGCCTCTGTCCCTAGAAGGTTTTAAGCAATTGGTTGGTTTAAACAGTTCCCAGGGTTAGGTGGAAAGATCCCGCTGAAGCGATGTAGCTCATCTCAGTATGGAGGAATCTAATCAGGCTACAGCACGGAGGTGTTACAGGAATGAAGAAGGAAATGTAGGAGTCCTGGTAAGGAGAGGCTCTCCACATTGACGAGGACACAAGCGCCTCGTGGGTAGGCAGAGCCATCCCGCTCTTGCCACTGTACTGTGGGGTTGCTGTGCTGCCTGAGGAGCAGCCCCACTAACTGGGCCATATAGTTTGGGGTTTTTTTTTCCCTTACAACAGTCTGATTTTCCCTTAGAAGTACCTGATGCACTGACTTTTTTTCTTCCATTGAAGCAATGCTGTAGCCCAGTGGTGCAGTAAGGGCACGACAAGGGGTATCATATGGGAAGGAAATGTTGTGTGGACCCTTTCACAGCCTCTGGTCCTGGGCAGAGACCAAGCAAAACTGTCTTCCTTCAGTCTTACGGACTTCTGCAGGCATTTCTCTTTGTATCTGTTCAAATGCCTGCTTCTGCAGAGACGTGTCTGATGCCTTGTATCACTGGCAAGTAGCAAAACAGGAAAATCTCACTGAGGTTTCCCCATTGCCACAGCTGTTTCCCCTATCTTTTAACCATATCTGGTACTCATATATTCTTTTTACTCCTCCAAGTGAGCTGTTAAGCCACATCTGTGGTCCATGCAGAGTGGTGCCAGAATCGGGGTTAGCATTAGCTTAATGGAGATGGATCTTTTTGGCCGAATCCATGTAAATGTTCCTCAAGTTTTGCTGACTTAAGGCAGCACAGCCACCAGCATCTTTCTGGCACTAAAAGCTGTAACCACAAAACTTAAAAATAAAAAAGGTAGCAGTAAAACTAGCTAGCTTTCTGCACTTTATATTGGTATTTGTGTAAGTGGTGACTAGGAGACAGTCCAAACGTTTGAGAAATTACAGTCCTGTTCTGATTTTAGAAAAATCTGAGTCCATGCTTACTGTAATGGTTATGTACAGACAGTTTGTCTCTGAACTATACTGGAATATGATCTGACATGAAGCTTTTCCTTCAGACTCTCTGCTAAGGAATAGAACGAGATTCAGCTCCAGCGGTCCTCAGTGGATGAGGGTGTCAGAACGTTTCAAAAATGTATAGAAGCGATTTTCTTCAATACAAACTCTGTCTTTTCTTCAGTGATGGGAAAAAACCAGAAATTTGACAAGAGCATTTTCTTCTATGGGTTGATATTGCCATGAAAAATTGAAAGCTGTGCTTAGGAGACAGCAGTCTCAAATCTTCAAAGATTTTTCACACTGAACCTTTTCCTTAATACTTAAATAATCTAAGCCCCCTTTAAAGTGGGCTGTCCTGAGCCCACTTAGACATAGATGGAAAATGCCAGCTGTTTCCTTTTCTAGTTTTCTTGAATACAGAGAAAGTGGTGTTTTGAGACAAAAACTAGGGTTTTTCTCTTCTCCTCTGTGAAATTTAAAAGTGCTATATCTCTTTAGGGTAAAAAAAAGAAAAAGGCAAGCTTAAGGGGAAAGGAAGGACTTGTTCTGGCAAGATTAAGCTGAGGGAGTTCTGGGAGACTATATTTTATCTCAGTTTCTTTGGAAAGGTGGAAGTTTCTTTGCCATGCATCTGAAATAGCTCTCAGACTTCCTCTTTCTGAAGTTCATAAACAGCAGCAGCGCTGCAGATAAACGTCAGATGGGCGCTTAGCTCGGTATTGCTCGCTTGCTGTACGGTTTTGCCTACTTTATCGTTTTTCCTTTCTGTATTGATAGCACAGCTGTGTTTTCCCTTATTCCAGCAAATGAAAAGGGCCAAGCAAAGAAAAGCTGGCTTGTGCCAGGGCTCCCAAGGGATCGCACCTGGCAGAGCACACGAGCGAGTCTCCCTCTGCCTGCGGGGAGCTGATCACACAGCTCTCAGCTGGAGGTGGTTGGGCTACGGCTGCGGGGAGGATACAGCTTGCCGGCTGTCATTTTTCCAGGCTCATCCTCAAGCTGTGAGTTGATGACAGAGCTGGGCTTCTTGTCCTGGGGACGATGGGGATGGCTTTACAGATGCCGAGATGGCAATGGGCTCCTCTTTAACATGTCCAGGCTTCCCCAAGTGAGCACAGGAGCCGCTGCAAGAAGGATTGGCTGTTGAAGAAGGCTGCCTTAGTAAAGGTGAGACCTTGAGCCCCCACCAAGTTTTGCATTTCCATGCTATGTGTCAACAGTCCCCCTCGGATGTGGGTGATGCAGTGAGATGAGCAAAGTGGCACATGGCAATAGAGGTTTGTAGAGGGCTCGTGCTTTGAAAAGGCTAGGCTGGCATCGTGATTATTCTATTCCCCCTTGCCCTCCCCATCTCGTGTAACCATTAAAATTCTAGGGAGGGCAGGGAAAATCTTCTCTTACTCGACCCGCAATTATTTTTGACAGCAAACTTGTGAATGCTTCAGCTGGCTGAGAGCACTTCTGGAAGTTACAGATGACACAGCTCCATAATTTCCTACTGGCAACTGATTTCTGACAAGCTGCCACAGATAATATTGCTTCAGATTTTTGAGATTTTTAATTTTTTTTCATGGTCACTCTTGGATGTTGCATCACACGGGGTGAAACTGTTCTATAAAGCCATTAGAAGCAAGGTGATCAGTCCAGTTCAGGAACAGGAGAAGGCTTCTTTTTCACACTGGTTTTTATGATAGATTCTTATCTCAGAATATTACTTAGGCACCTGATTAGCTGGCTGCTCTTGTGTAACAAATCCATTTCAATGAGAAGTAAACAGCAGTAAATGATTAACATAATCTTCTTTACTAATGACTAGGGTTTTTTAATTGAATGACTCACTTCTGAAAGTCTGAGGAGGAAACAGGAACACTTTTTTTTTTTTTTAATGATCACAGTGCATGTAGAAGCGCGGTGTTGTTTCTCAAGCCAGCCATATCAAACACGCGGTACGTGTGCTTACTCAGATATGTACAGCTCACTTACAAAAGGAAATGTGTAGCGCAGGTTTTACAAAATTACTGTTATGGTCATGATTAATGATTTTGTTATCCAAGCAGTGCATCTTTTTGACCACCATAGCAATCACAACTAGTACGTGTGGCACAAATCTCTCTGATTGAGCACTGAGGAAGTTGAAGAAACTTGAGTTTCTTACTGGATTCCCTGTTCTAACAACTTTAGTTTTGGGTTCATTTCTCTTATGTGGCTACTGGGTATGTTTTCAGTAGTTTCCCCTCAAAAGCAAATACTGGGGCTGGATTGGTTTCAACAGGCTTTAGAGGAACACAGTGTTTCTCTGACAGTGGGACAGGTTTTTCCATTGGTAAAATAGCCTGGCTCTAAAGACAACGTCCTTTCTAGAAGTATTCCTGTAGGCAAGTGTGTTGTATTTTGGGGGATCTGCAAAAAACCTGTCATGTCTTCCCCAAAGTTGTCATTTCTGTGCTGGTGGTAGAAGATCCCAACCAAGACCCAGTCTTGTCGTGGCGGGCAGAAGTTGTTTCCTGCTTCCATCATTGGCGAAGTCTGGCCATCATTTGTTCATAGTGGCACTTGACTGAGTATGAGTGACTTTTCTTTGCGAACATGCCTGATTTTTGCCTGTCCCCAAGTCCAGGTTCAGTCCCAGTGGAGTGGTGCTGAGACATCAATACGCTTTTGAAAGCCTGAGCATTGTTGTGCCTTTGATCCCTGGTCACTTACTTTCTTCTGAGGGTTTGTTGCCACTGCTTGGTTTTTTTATCTGTTGTTGAGCCACCAAGCTGACACAGTCACAGGGTTGTCTGTTCTAGCAACTTGAGTAACTCTACAGCTCCCTGGAAGGAGGGCGCAGGGAGGTGGGTGCTGGTCTCATCTCCTGGGTAACTGGTGACAGGGCAAGAGGAAATGGCCTCAAGTTGCATCAGGGGAGGTTTAGGTTAGATATTGGGAAAAACGGCTTCACTGACAGAGTGGTCAGGCATTGGAACAGGCTGCCCAGGGAAGTGGTGGAGTCACCTTCACTGGAGGTGTTCAAGGAACGTGTAGACACGGTGCTTGAGGACATGGTCTAGTGGGTAGGGTAGTGTTGGGTTGACGGTTAGACTGGGTGATCTTACAGGTCTTTTCCAACCTTGGTGATTCTGGATTCTGTGTGTGCTGATGACCATACTCAAGAATGATAGATATGAGGAGGAGGTAAGCATCAAGATGACAGTTTTCTGATGGATCTTAAGTTAGTCAAGGGAGAAAAAATGAAAGCTGAACCTGAAAACTGCGGACGTGTATACGTATAGACATGTAGAGTTCATTAGTGACCTTGTGCTTGAGGAGGGTGTATTTTCTACCCCTGTTTCTTAGTCTTCAAACCATTCATTCCTGTGTTGAGAACCTTCTCTTCTCCTACAGAAGTTTGAAGCCTTGGTGGGAGACCTTGTTGGAAAGCAACAGTGCTTATCCCAGCCGATGGTCAGCAAGGTAGCCCTGCAGACACTTCTGTTTGTCAACCAGTTGCCCTTAGCGTCACCAACCAGGAGGCAGCGTGAACTTTTTTATGGCTGAGTGAACTTGCTAGTCTCAGATAGCTTGCTTTCTCCCTTTCTGGGTGCTTAGAGTAAGTGTTTGTGTTGGCACACTGCCCCTCTAATCTGAGGACACTGAACATGGAAATGCAGCAATTTTTAATAAGGTGAAAGCGGAGGCCAGAGCCGCAGCCTCTGTGGTATGCTGCAAACAGGTTTTGTAGCCATGTCAACACATGTGGAGGAGAGGCTCGGTTGCCCTGCTAGGTCTGAAGGAGAATAAGGTGTGGAAAAAAGCAAGGGTAGATAAGAATCAGTCAAGATAAAAATCACTACAGCCTCTTTTCCAATTGCCTGTTGCAGAAACGCTGCCTTCCCCGAGAAGCAGCAAGCAGCACACTGCTGGGAGGGCTGGTTATAGCTCCCAGCTGCCCCACTGAGATTATCTAGCAGTTACATCCAGTTTGGGATTTTTATTTTCACCTAGGAAGGTGAGGGGGATGCAGGCCAGCATGTGCAACCTTCTCCAGTTGGGTAATTTTCCCAGGCTTTGTTATTTTGACTGTGAGCACCCAGTGTTTTCGGAGCATATCCACGAAAGGCTTGTCCTAGTGTAGGGCTCAGCCACGGTTCCAGTGAAGGTGAAGGGTCCTGCTGGCTGGCACAGCACCATGTGAAGGCCCTGCCTGCTTTCTGGTTCATGCCAGTCAAAGTTTCACTTCAAGAACCTGGTGCAGACTAAGGCTGCCCAGGCTATCGGTGTATGCCTTTCTGTTGGTCTGCGAAGCTTGAATTACAGCTCGGCATCTGGGTCTCTACTGCATACAGCGCTGCAAAAAGGTACTTGTACAAGGCAGCTTTTGTAACTAAACCCTAACTTTTCTCAGATTTTCCAAATAGGTTGGAAGCTTACTGTTATTAGGAAGTACTTGTTTGTAGAAACTGCTTGCTTTCTTTTGCAACGTCCCCAAAATGTGCTAGATATTGTAGGGCCTAAAGTTACAGACACAAGAACTAGCTTTGAAAGCTTTAAACCCCAGATTTGGAGTGCCTTTCTCTAATGAGTTACAAAGACTGGGCTATGAAACCACTCTTTAAAAAGAGCCTGAATATCAGTGCAGTTACATTTTAGAGGTGGTGTTAACTATGGTAAGAGTTGTTGATCTTCTAGGTACTTGTTTAAACAAAACAAAACAAACCATAACCAAAACAAAACACATGCATTACAAGTCTGTTCTGAATGGGTGGGTCAGCCATTCAAAACTCATCCTGCTTGTTATACCTCTCGGATAACCCAGCCTGGTTTTACATCACACTGCAAACAGATATGTGTATTTGCTTTCAAGCAAGTAAGTTGGGAGTTAAGTGGTTTGAAGTGCTACACCAGTTAAAGAGGATCAACATCTATTTTGTGTTATCATGCTTTAAGGTGTGCTCACCTGTGGACAGTCTTGCTGAGTGTTGTTTTCAGAATAAACACATATCCACAATGAATATTCTTGTATTCTTGGAGTAAGAGATGTGGCTAGTACAACTCATTGGAAAATATTATGTAGAAAGCGCATTCTTGGCAAGGAGAGAGGCTTTTTCAAGTAAAAGCAGTCTTCCTCCACTACGGATACAACTTTTCTCCATTCTCGGGGTTGTGTCTCTCACTGACTGTTGTGGCAAATAGAAACCTTTCCCTTGGACTTGTCATAGCTGCAGCACAGCTTGTTAGATGGAGGGGGATGGAGATTGTTCATAGTTGAAAGCACCAGTATTTTAGGCACGTGCAGTGTTACACCTTTTCTGTTTGTTGCGCACATTCTTTTTCCTGCTCCTGATCTCTTAGTGCGTTTAACAGCAGTCCTCCGATACTCAAGGTAATATGAAAAAGCCCAACCAATCTATGAAAAGGATTAATGAGCAAAATCCTATGCCTAGGTGCTGTATGGAATCCAAGGAAGGGCTGTGGAGAGAGGATGGCTAAGACCAGTACCCAACTTTCTTCAGGAAGAGAAATACGTGTATTGGCAACAGCATGTTATTGCATGATATTTCACCCTTTTGTGATCGTTCTTGTGTAATAATGTAACTAATTAACCTGAAGAAAGTGCTCACTGTGAGGCCGGAATATATAAAACCACAAGTAACAGTCCTTGCATGTTAGAGACTAGTGATAAAACGAGGGAAAAAAACAACCTGAAGCACTTAAAGGAAAACTGATTGTTCAAGTAGCCTGTGATGAACAGGAATTTGGTCAGTGTTTGGAGAAGAACGTGTAAAGGAGTTTTTGGCCTCATGAGACTCCTACAGGTTAACAAAACTGCCAGTTATTTGTAACTCATCAGGTACAGCCTGGGTACACAGACGCTGTGTCTGAGCGTGCCTGCAGAACGTGCACGATCGCATCATTTGAGGGACCCTGACTTTGCTCTTCACAGGTAGCTTCTAGTGTAAGCACTCACCGTCCTGCAATGCCCAGTGCAGCGATGGACATGCCAAGCAAATACAATTGGTGTTGGTGATATGTCACGGGTAGGCTACGGCATATTACTTTTCCATGTGTGTGGCAACAGTGTTTATGGCCTGGCAACAGACCTGCCTCTCTCAAGTGTTTTATGTGGAACTTTAGGAAGCTGCCTGCTGTCAGGTGTTGCAAATATTGCAGGTGTATGCAAAGTCAGTGAGTGGCAAAACATCTCCTTTACTACCGCGTGCAGTAACAGTTGAATGTATGACGATTTCCCCTCTCCCCCCTTTCCATTTAAAACAGAATGCTACAGATAGCTCCTCTAACTCCTCTCAAAAAAGGGAACAGCCTTTGCAAACTCTGGCTTCTCCTGCATCCTGCGAACATCGAAGAATTTGCACTCGTGGACACCTTCACGACCATTATAGCTCTGACCACTACCATCTAGAACAAGTAAGGTTTCTTTCCACTGTTGCCACTTAAAGGACACGTGTCTGTTAAAGTGCTTTATCCCTGCGTCCTTGGAAAGACCTTTCCTTTCTCCCCCTTTCCTTCTCAGCAAATTTTAAATGTCTTCAAATTATTGCCAAAAAAAAATAGGAGGAGTTTACACTGTGATTCAGTATGTTATGTTGTACCACGTGCAAACACACCGTCGTAGGTCTGTGACAGTTGTACCGATTCCTGAGCCAAAGGCTGAAGCTTGCTGATGGGTCAGACTTGCCTAGGAATCGGTGTCCAACTTGTGCCTTGGTGTAGTGACAGGACTGGTTTTGGTCTGAAAATGGAATATGGGGAAAAGCGGCTTCTTACCCTGCTATTGCTACAGAAAGTGAGGCGCTTTGTGAAGCTGCACTGGTTCATTAGGTTTTTTCAGTTGAAACATGAAATGTGTGCAAAGAAGGACAAAAGTACTCAGTATTGGCTCTTCATTAAGTAAGGAGACAGTGATTGCTGATGGCAAGCTGAGCTTATTTGTCTTTTCTCCCTTTTCATTCCTACTTCCACAGTCAGTACCGCGATCCTACCGGCACGTCAACTTTCCAGACGATGATGAGGAGATAGTGCGCATCAATCCTCGGGAAAAGATTTGGATGACTGGATATGAGGACTATCGCCATGCCCCAGCACGAGGAAAGAACTTTGATCCTGATGACATGGACTCCTACGTACGTTTTGCCAAAAGCGAAGCCTCAAAACACGAATACACTTATCCTTACGTAGACAACTCGGACTTTGACCTGGGTGAAGATATCAAGGGTGCTGTGATAAAGACTCAACCTGTCAAATTCAAGCCCAGGCGGAAGGAAGATGGTGAGAGGTCGAGGTGTGTGTACTGCAGGGACATGTTCAACCACGAGGAGAACAAACGGGGTCAATGCCAGGACGCTCCAGATCGTGTCAAGACTTGCATCCATCGAGTGAGCTGTATGTGGTGCGCAGACACTATGCTCTATCACTGTATGTCCGATCCAGAAGGAGACTATACAGATCCTTGCTCATGTGACACCAGTGATGAAATGTTTTGCCTCCGGTGGATGGCCCTTATCGCCTTGTCTTTCATTGCTCCATGTATGTGCTGTTACTTGCCGCTTCGGGCTTGTTACCACTGTGGGGTCATGTGCAGGTGCTGTGGTGGAAAACACAAAGCTGCTGGATGACTACAGATGCATTCAAAATGTTATGTTTTTCCTGTAGTTCAAGGAACACATTGGTTTTGGAGCATTGAGATCACTCATTTTGATGCAGCCACTGTGCCCAACAGCATCCAGAAACCACCAGTTTGGATCACTTTACATTCGGTCGTCTGGGGCTCACACTGCATTGATTTGCTCATCAAGTGTTCTAACTAACTAACCTACAGCATAGACTTTTGTATTATTAATCTGTAATCAAAACAGACTGTCTTGTACATGGGTTGTTTTTAGGGTTTGGTTGTTTGTTTTTTTTTCCCCCAGTCAAAATGAGTTTGAGAAAGAACTGCTTTAAATGGTGGTGGATGGTAGAACATCTTCGGGTTGTGTCCGACTTGCCTCCGCTTGTGCGGTACCATCAACGCATTAGCGAGCTTTGGCATTTCTAGAAATGGGGTGAGTGAACACTCACTTGGAAGATATTTTAACTTGCTGTCAAGTTATTGTGTGTGTATAGAAGGTGTGCTAGTAACAGACTTGTACCACAACACAGTATTTCTGTCACTGGTTTTCTTTGGGTTTTTTGTTCTGTTTTCCAAAGCCAAAATAGCCATCTAAGCTGCAGTTTCTCATCTAGAGTCCATCGTCATTTCCTTCAGCAAACATCTTAAATGATTTCTCTGTTCATAAAGCTCTGTGAACAGACAGCAAGGCTCAGTTACCATAGTCACATAACCATCGAGAATCTAGTAGTTCTCCTTACCTGTAATCATTTCAGACCACTACTTGAAAGGGAAACTTAAATTTTAGGGTTTTCTTTTTTCCCTAAATAACATTGGAAAAATAAAACTGTGTTTTCAGAGTTCTGCCCAAAAGGAAGGGAACTTCTTCATTAGCCAGCCATGTAATGATCTGTGAATAAAACACTAAGGTTCCAGATGAGGAAAATTGTTGTTATGCAAAGAATTACTAACAATGCAATGTCAAAAGCACTATTATGGCAGTTCTGGGGAAATGCTGCGTTGAGTGGTGAATGGTATAGAAAATCGTATTTGTTTGTTTTCTGTATAATACATGAGCATGAGAACATACGCATCCACGGTAGAAGCTACATTTAGCAGTCTAAAACAGGTATTTAAAGTCAGAAGCCAGGATATTAACCACCATTTCCCGACCTGTGGTCCAAATCCTCCAGATGCTTACACACGTCTCGACGTATTGCGCGTGCAACCAGCGTTTCTGTGAGTCTGTGCGTAGGATTAAGCATGTGAGTCTTCGCAGGAGCCAGACTGAAGCATCTTCCTGGCTTTCCCTTCCCCAGTTCACCACCCGGATTTATCACGTGGATGCATAAGGTGCATACAGCAGGATAAGATTAATCCTTTTTTTTTTTTTTTTTTAATGTCATGTTGTCTTGTGTACAAGGCTTGTAATTAGCTTGGAAAAAGAGTATTTTTCTAATATATTACAAGGAATAGCCAAATAATTTTTATTAAAAAAAATAATGATTTAGCGCAGTGAGCTCTAACTAGCATAGTACAATCTGAATACTTTGAGGCAGCTAGGGATTGGCTTGTCAAAGCTGGCACTGCTGTTCCTGCCATAATTTCTTTCTGCAGTAAATTGCCAGTGGGCGCATGTCCTTTCCCTCCCTCTATTGCACATTGACATCAGTCTTAAAAGAGAGGAATTTTTTTTTTGTTTTATTAATTTGCCAAATAAATGTAAAAGGAACGCTTGCCATTCTTTCTTGGTGGAATGTCCCAACGGTTCCTCTGAGAGTTAATCACAGCTTTTTAGTCAACCTTGAATTAAGTATGCAATGTGCTTCTACACTATAGAGTTTGGTAGGCTTAATTCGTAGCAGTTGCTGGGGATTTTTTCAGTTGGGGAAAAAAAGAAGAATGATAGTGGAAAAGGGATGGAGTGTTACGCTCTGGGTGATGTGTCTGGGTTTGCTGAATGAAATATAAATATTTTGTGCCTAATAGCAGTTGAAAAATCTCTCAATGGTGTCTAGTAAACATCAAGCCAGCCTCGAAAAAGAAAATAAATTAATGGAACAACCTTTTCCTTTTATTTCTGTTCTCAAAAGTTGTTTCATGTAAACAAACATCTGTAAGATCTTCTCTCTATAAAGCACAACACTACAAAAAGATCTTACAGCTTTTTGTCCGGTCTTGAAGTGCCCCTATTTATTTAAGTAAAGTAGACATACTCCAAGCCTTTCTGTATGTCTGGAAATAAAAGTTTCTAAAAAAAAAAAATTTTTTTTTCTTCCCCTCCCCCTTCCTCCCTCTTCTCTTGGGTTTTTGTAATACTTGTAGATTTTGCTGCGTGTGTTTGGTTTGTGAAGGCAGTGGTGTAAGGGCACAATGATAGAAATGGGTGTTTTTTTGTAAATATTTCTCCTTAATTTCCACACTGCTGCTGAACAGTGTGTAGCATTCTCCCAGTCAGCTTTGCAATACTGACATCAATCATTTGAGAGAAATTATTCAGATTTTATTTTTGTATCTGTGGTAACAAAACATTAACCAATTTTTTTTTCCTGTTGTGGAAAGGGGTTTTTTGGTTTTTTGTTTTTTTTCCAAGCTATCGCTCACGTTAACAAATTAAAGTGCCTGAAGCCTCATCATTATTGTATCTATATACTAAAAGTTAAAACCCTGTTGTATTGATTTTTATAAGCCTTTTTACCTCTGTGTAAAAAAAAAATATATATACAAGTGTATGATGTACATTTTAGTTCTTAACTTCTTTTTTTATTGTTTCTAATATGTATGATCAGTGTAGCTATTGCTTTAAAATGTACCATGTAAATATAAATACATCATATCAAAATGACACCGTTTATTGTTATTCGGCTGGCTGAAAAATGAGGGGAGAACGAAACGATGCTGGGAAACGTGGGGCCATCACCGGAGCTGCTTCCCCAAGACCTCAGGGTTTCTGAGGAAAAAAATCAATTGATTTTATGGTTTTGGGTGGCAAATGCTGCAAGCCTCGGGCACGGGTCATACTCACCCAAATGCAGTGGGCTGTGTGAGGGAGGATGCTAATTCAAGTGGGTTTTCTAGTGGTTTTCAGGTGTTTTGCACGTTCTGAGGGGAGGAGGCCCCCGGGGTGGGCCCAGCCCGGTGCTGCTGCGCCCCGTGAGGCCCTGGCGGCCATGACAGCAGCTGAGGTTCCTTCCGGTTCTCCCTAGGCCCTTTTCCCATGCACTGCTGTGGGCTGGTCTAAGTACACCATGGGGATATTTTTATTTTATTTTGTTACACCCAAGCAGAGCAGCCCCAAAGAAAAGGGGAAAGGGGAGAGGAAGGCTGGCAGACATGGCTGCAGAGTGAGGGACACCTTGCTTTTTCAGAGCGTGCTGTGGTGGTTTGCAGGGCGGGACGGCCACTGCTGTCGCTGAGGAGAGGCACCTGGGGTGGCTGCCACTGCCATCCCAGCTTGGAGAGGTTTAATGTGGAAGATGGAAGAGGAATAACCCAGCTAAACCCAGGCTGTGGCTGGTTTACTGAGGAAGCATGAGAAAAGCAGTGAGTATATCTGAATTTTTAGTTACTTCAGTGGGAACTAGACAGGCCAACACCACGTGCGTGCTTCTGAAAAGCCCAGTTTTACGTTTCTCTAGGTAAGTGATAACCAAGCTATATTGTTCCTTTTTTTTTTTGTTATGTGCTGCTGCTTGTTTGCTGCTGAATAACAAAGGTGTCTCAAACAGCGTGTAAGAGGGGAGGCAAAGAGCTCGGGCACCCAACTACATGTGTCCTTCTCAAGTAAAAGGTTTGCTCCCTGCAACAGCAGTGCTTTGCCTCATCTGCACTTGCCCAGTGCACGGAGTGACGTGCCAGCGGTGTAAGCAACCTCGATCGTTTAATTTGCCAGAGCTCTGCTGAGATCCTCGGTCTGTTTTTGCCTTTTATTGGCTTATATTTGTATTCATGTAGTTCTCAAAATATTATATGCTTATATAAACATAGATTTCTGTTTACATTTATTATTAAAGTGTATATTTGTTAAAAATATAAAAATACCTCGGAGACCTCACAAGAATTACATGCACTGTGGGTCAGGTGTTGCGTTCAGGAGGACTGATAGACCAAAAAAATGCTTTGCATTCATTAGGCACATCTGTGGCGAAGCTGAGAGCAAAGTGACTCTGACATCCTCTTGCTTATGGTTCATCATACTCTGAACTAATTATGGCAGGAAGATCCTAGCCTTTTGGATTCAACTTGTCCTGCAGAAGGCCTGGTTAAGCCATGTATCTTCTTGCAGCCTGCAGTGTCCTCTCACTTTCGTCTATGAATCAAAGGGATTCTGGAGGATTTCTAAACTGAACTAGTAAATGGTACATTTGGACCTTAGATCCACAGAAAATGCAAACACCACCAAGGTACAAGTTGCTGTGAAAGGCAACCAGCTTGGCGTTTCATAGCAAAGACTTGATGCCAAACGTGCTGCTATCATTGCCTGGATCAGAACTGTTCTCTCACTTTCGTCTATGAATCAAAGGGATTCTGGAGGATTTCTAAACTGAACTAGTAAATGGTACATTTGGACCTTAGATCCACAGAAAATGCAAACACCACCAAGGTACAAGTTGCTGTGAAAGGCAACCAGCTTGGCGTTTCATAGCAAAGACTTGATGCCAAACGTGCTGCTATCATTGCCTGGATCAGAACTGTTCTTTTTTTCAGCAGGAACAGTGCCGACCCAGTTTACCCCCAGGCTTTCTCCTGGGGAGGCATCCTTGGGTTCAGACAAATATTACCACAGCAGTCCCACCTGTGTGATCTTTTCCTTGTAGCCTGTGAAACTGAAGAGACAGGGCAAGGAGAGGATTTTCTTGACTCTTCACCCAGGAAACCTGCAAATACTTCTAACAACATTCTCCTCATAAAAGCAGTATCAGGTCAGGAATTGGAGGGTGAATGGAGGGCAGCTGTGAGGGATAACCAATACAAGTCACTCCAGCTACAACAGCTCTTTTCCTGCAAGGTGCCAACATAACAGTTTCAAGCATTCCTCAGGAGTGACTGTAGCTGCCCAGAATTGCCTTCAGGGGCAGAATTTTTGCATAAGGAGCTTTCACTCGGCCTCCTTTAATCACTGGGTAATAAAAAGGTCTTTTCACTCCGCTCAGAGAGCTGTAATTTAAATTGGCAAAATCCCTGTTGAGAAAATGAGTCCAATAACAGTTTGAATGACTTGTGTGTGGGAATTCGTGGCACAAGTATCCTGAGCACAAGTCCACCACCATCTTCATCCAAAGGTCACCTCTCCTTGTCACTTCATCTGAAGATTAACTGGGAAGTTTGGGGTTCTACAGGAGCATTGCTGCATGGAGCACAAACCAAACCAATTGGCCCAATGGGCACGGAAGGTGTGAATCTCCTTTTTCTGCTTATTCCACTTAGAAGTGTAAATTGGAAGTAGCTGTCAGGATGCCTGGAATCAGGAGGTATCATTGCATGTGTTCCCAATGCTTATCACAGGCAGAACTTGGCTTCTCATGCAGACAAATCAGCCGTTTTCACAAATCATTTGAGAGCGAGCTTGCAGCACTAGCAACCGGAAACACTCTCCTTTCTGCAGCACACGATGCTAGATGAGTTAACATTCTCCTAACACCTGGTCCTTCTCCAGGATGTTCAGCCTTCTTGTATTAACATTTTGAATTAGGCAATTGAATTCCTCAGTATCTCGGTGGCATACGTGGAAATAAATAGAAAAATGTTTGGATTCCACTCAGAGACAAGACATTTAAATGGTGGAAAATATGTGTGTATTTTTGGGGTGGTGTACTTAGATGTCAACAAATATTTTTAGTTGCTTCCCTGCACTCACGCACAACCATCCCATGCCATTCATCTCATTCCCCCATTCCCCACTTGTAAATTCATTTAGGAAGAGTTGACAGACTTTGGTTTGGCTCCCGCTAGATTTCAAGCCTGCTGCCTAATGTCATGTGAGACAGGATCTCCCAGCAGCGCTCTGGGTGGTTGTGAAGAGAAAGGTTTCCCAGGACTGTAGCACACCCCACCTCCCTGCATGAGCAATCACAGCTCCACGCGCTGATGAGCGCTCTGAGGTGGTGAGGAAAGTACCAAGCGATTTCCAGACTTAATATAGTTCATGCAATGACCTAAGGAGTCACTGGTGTTAAGAATACGTATCATAGCTATATTGTTCCAGAATCAATACGTGCTTTTGGATGTCTAAGACATCCCTAACCCTAACCCTAACCCTAAGTCATACACAGCCTTAAACTTAATTCTTATCTAGAATACTTAATTATTCTTAATTATATAGAGAGTGTAATATGAACTGACATTTCTTTTTCTGCATTTCCTAAGGTTATGTCACAATGCAGAATTGGCCAACATCTGTTTTAAGAGAACTGACGGGACTACTAGCAGGCTTACCACTTTGAGCAAGCATTTTTCTGATTTTTCACACTCTTCATTTCTCTGTGTTGTGCCAATGTTCGCTTACTCACTGTTTAAGATCTTGATGTAAGATTTCAGTCTTACAAAAAAAAAGGACAGGGGTAGGGAACTTGTCAGGGAAAACAGTGAGATCCTTGATGTTGAAGTATCAAGTCTGGTATGTTCCCAAATGTACCCTATATTCTAATCTGTGATTTCCGATATTCAGATTATGTTTAGCTCCGACCTGATTCAGAAACTAAAAGCTCAGACGCTTCTAAAATTTGAAGCATTAACGTCCTTGTGCCCTGGAGGGCCATTTCCAACCTTAAAAGCCCAATTCCAGAACTACTAAACTCAAGTGATTTCACTTTAAAAGTGCTTACTCTTTACAACTTCCTGAGAACAAAGATAAAAGCCAGGTTAGAAAGTATAACTTTCAACCACATTTTGCAAAAGTGCTGGCCACAACTTAAAACAGAGAGCATTTTGATGTGTGCAGCCAAATGAAGCAGCAGTCTGCTGGTTTTGTTCATGGGTCTGAACATTGCAAAATTCAAATCCCAAGAAATTTGTTTCAGAAAACTCTTGAGCAGCTAGAAAAGACAGAGTAGAAGCTAGGACTGAATGCAGATGCAGGATATATGCTTCATCCCAGATATGGAATCTGTGTAGAAATACAGTCCTTTTTTCTTTTTTTTTTTTGAGGGGTACTTAAAATGAATCTCCCAGTGTGACACAAATGTATTGGTAGGGGGTCTGATGTTCAAGCTAAAGTACCCCCAGCCATTTCCATGTATTCCTGCCAGGAAGGGCAGATGGTCTGTGCCTCTGAGCGGAACCTTCAGACCAACACTGCGGCTCAGGCTGCCAAGCAGGAAATGCATATGCACATCTATGTGTGTGTGCGCGCCCGTATCCTTTTGGTGCAGAACTCTGAAACGACCAACATGAGCTAAACACCCAAGTGATAGTTACCCTTTAAATAAATAAATCAACAGGTAAAACTCCAGCAATGTGGCTGACCCTGGTGGCTTGGCAACAATGAATGGGGTTTTCTGTGCAACGGCCCCAGGTGTGGGGTATTGCTGCAGGATTTCTCTGTTCGCTTAGTGAATGGGCCTCAGTGAACATCCTTGTCTTGGGGAAAACCCCAGAACCCCATTAAGTGCTTGAGCCAGCCACAGAAATGGGAAGGCTTCCAAAGCAGAAAACAAAATAGCAATAGGGTGAAGCAGAGATGTATTCTGCCCAGAGGAGTTATTTGTTTTGCTGTGATATGAAGGTCATGTGCTGAATGGGCAGTGGCTCTGTTTGAGGCCAGTGACTGGGCTGTGGGGAAACCATGGGCATTCTGACGAGTAGGAAAGCCTGTGCATTTATTCATCTGCTGCAAACTGAGGGGGTTGGTGCAAACCATTTGGCCAGAGGAAGGCAGCCTTTTGCAATGATGCCAGTACCACAGTTTAGATACGGTTTCTTCAAGGCTGGATGAGGCTTTGAGCAACCTGGTCTAGTGGAAGGTGTCCCTGCCCATGGCAGGGGGTTGGAACTGGATGGTCTTTAAGGTCCCTTCCAAACCAAACCATTCCATGGTTCTGTGATACTATGACTGCCACATGAGATATTGTACTTCCACATGTGGCCAGAAATGCCGCAGGCCTGGAGCAGACTGTTGGGTAAGCAAAGTCCTCACACTCACCTCTGCCTTTGCAGATTGATTCAAAGGGCTGTAATGTGTCAGAGAGGTAGCAAGAAATACTACATACATTTAATTTCAAAACTCTAGCACCCATCACAGGCACAATGCTATTTGCTGCATTTCTGCCTTCCTGGACTTTAAACAATTGCACTCCTTCCAGTATCAGGTAGGAGAGCACTCGACCAGACCATTCGATGGCAGGAGATGGCAGCATTCCCCAGTTCCCTGGGGTAAAATCCTGACTCCTCTTAATCCAGTGGCAAAAACCCCGTATACTTAAGTGAAGCCAGGATTTGTCTCCTGCTATCCGCATGGTCCGGATGCCAATATCTCAAGGTTCAGCACCCAAAGTACCCCCTCCGCTGGCAACTCCCTGAAGTGAACTTTCCATGGTCTCCCTCCCCCATTCTCCTAAGCAACATTAGGTACAATGACAGCCTAAGTCCATAAAAAGTGATTTCTAACCCTACACAGTGCACCAGCTCCCCAATTCTGTCTTTAAGGGGCTACGTTTGAAATGGGAGCCACTTTCTGCTCCTGCACAGTTACAAGTGGGTGAATGAGGAGCAAGAGCATCCTGCTGACAGCTGGGGAAGGGCTTTCTGGGACCCCAGGATCACTGCTTTTAACCTCAGCACCTTAGCTCATCACCTTCTTTTCCTGTGCCCAGTTGCCAGGTCGTTTTGTTCACTTGGACCTTCAAAAACCAGAAAGAAAAAAACTTACCTAGGAGGAGTAAGCAGTTTTGACTTAAAAACTGACAAACTGGCACAGACATGCCCTCAGCCACCTTTCACTCATTTTTGACAGCTTGTAGGGTTTCAAGCTGGCAGCAGTTCTTTCCAATATTAGGTTGAATTTCCAGTCAACGATTAAAAGGCTGAAAGAGTGCCTGGATATTAACATACATGTGAAAAAGGTCCTGTAACAAAGAGGCACCTCTCAAAGGACTGTGTTTTGAAACCCACTCACATACATAACGTTTTAAGAGCTGTCACCATCAGAGCACATTTTATAGCCAGTTCCTGAAGGAAGTGGTTGTAAAGATGTGGCACGAAGAGCAGAAAATCCAGGTGCTGAGCAGAGAGCTTTTGAACTTACAGCAAATGCGTGATACTTTTTTCTAACAGGAACAACTGCCGTTTGTGACCATCTGAACTTTGAGCTACAAGAAAATGTCTTTGGGGTTCGTCAGGCTGATATCCTGTCTCTAACCACAGCCTGTACCAGATACTTCAAAGGAAGAAAATACAAGAAACTCTGTATTGGAATCATCTGCTGGCAGAGGAAATTTCTTCCCAACATCAGACAATTTGTCATTGATTTATGCCCTCAAACAGGAAAGTTTATGTGCCTCTTAAAAAAATAATCCAACTGAATGTAAGAGCAATGTGAGTTTATTCATTAGGTAACTGATTTGTATTTGAAACGTGTTTGATTTCTCTGAAATACTGTAATAACCCTTCTACCGTTTTCTCTGGAGATTTTTCTAGTGCTGAAGTGATAGTTTGAGGTCTTTTCCCAGCCATTTTTTTATACAGATTAGCCCCGCAAATGTGATGATGTTCAGGAGTTGCGACCCTATAGCAGCCATTTTACAAATGCCAGTGTCTCCTCCTCCAAATTCTTCTCCTGGCAAGTGTTTTTAATCCACTTTTATGGATCCTTTAACCTTCATTTTCTTATTGCTGGGATGACATTGTGTTCTTATTGTTGAACAGTTTCTCTGAAGCCTCCTATGTGTCAAAAGACACAAAACAGATTGAGGATATGAGGCGGGCAGTGAAAAGGCAGAAAATTTACTGGTTTGTTTATTTGTCAGATTGCTGACATTGGGCCGGATTTATAATATTTGTTTTCTGGGACACAGATACTCTCAAAGACGGTTGTACTGTAGCTGTGAATGTAAACGAGGACGAACTGGGTGTCTGAGATGAAGGTGTAAAGTCCATATTTAGGCTCTTTAGTACAAGTGGCTTTGCCCCGAGTGGTGTTGAATGTCATAATCTCTTCCTGAAAAACGTAAGGCTTCCTAGCTGGGTAGGTGTAAAACATTGGCCCCACTGAAGTCAATGGCAAACTTCCCACTGGCTTCGGTATTATATGATCACCCCCAAAATACAGAGTTAGGAGACCAGTTATTGGCAGCTATTTTCCTAAGGGCCTGGCAAATACATAGAACAATACCAAAATGCCTCTTCATGTTTATTGCGTTGTGCAAAGCTCTTCTATGCATTTTCCCATTCTATGCATTCTCCCATTCCCTGTAAGGAAATGCAGAAAAAATCTGCATCTTGAGTTGCCATCACAATCTATTTAAGGGTCATCTGTTCGGTCTTAGTCACAAGCAACCCAAGTGGAAGACCTGCTTTGCTTAAAACAAGGCCTGGTCAGGTGAGCAATTCAGCCAAATACTAAACACTTAATGGTTCTGATGCAGAAACTCATTGGTAGATGTTTGCATCCTAATTTGAGACTCCTAATTTGATTATTTAGCAACTGTTGGTTGCTTCAACATGAACTACAGGTGATCAGCATCTCTAGAAATCAGGCCACAGACCACTGAAAATAGTAGGTGTGGGTTTTCTAAGATGTGGGTCCTAAGGCTCTGCACCTCATTGAATTTAATCACAGCTTGGAGTAAAAAGACACACACAAATTCAACTTTGGCTTGGTTTCTAACAGACTTGAATTTGCACCATTAATCTTCTGCTTGTCCTACTCCTGTAATGGTTCTTTAGTCACATGGCCAGTGAAAACCAACCTGAGGTCTTGGAGAAATTAATTTCCTACGGGCTTCATAAAAACGGGCAGCTGAGTAAAGCAGAGAGCAGGTAGTACTCTTGCTGAGCTCAGCCCCGATTAGACACCGGGAGGACGACATGGGGAAAGCCTTGATAAGGATGCCCTACTTGTGGATATACTCAGCCAGCAGCCGTGCCCTACTGGACACGAAACATCCACCTCACAAGAGCAACTTCACACCATACCTCTCTCTTAAACAGCCAGTCATGCTGTGACACATCTGTTGGAAACCAAATGCTGTTGTTTTCATCACTTGTGGAATACTTGTTTTAACATACACCAGTGATATCTAGGAGGGAAGTGACATGTTTTCCCAATCAGGGCCAAGAAATGTGTCAAGTAATGCCCTGGTGTTTTTCAGTCTGGCTCTAGCTGCTAAAGGGTCTGCTTCACAATTTGTTAATTGAGCTGAGAGTGTTTTGAAGGGTTGTAGGTGGATGATTCGTGCTTTTTTTGTTGTTGCCAGATTGAAGTCGGCTTTCACCTTTTCTCCTCGCTTGCTTGTGCATCAATATGAATATCTTTCCATCTATGAAATTAAATTACTGTAGCTGGAATGTCAGTGATTCCAAGAGATTTCCTTGGGCTTCTACTTGCATGATGAGAGAGATTCCTGGGTTCCAAAAGGCTTAAAATGTCTGGATCTTGCTAATAATAACAACCCAAAGGGAGTAATCCAGCTGACTGTATGTAGGCCAGACTTAATCAATTAACACACTGAGATAACGACATACCAGCTTATGGAGCCTCCTAAATATGAGCATGTGTGAAGACAGCCACTGGCTACAGGAGGTCTGATGGCTTCACGAGTTAAATAGCGTAGAATTGCCAATATTTAGGTCTGGGATTTCCAGAAATCCACACTGAGACAGAGAGCAACAGCGATTTCTGCAGAAACGTGTCTCTTCCCGTGCTAATATCTAAGCCGAACGTATGGCTCAGGGGACATGGATGCCAGAAATAAATGTCTTTCAGCTGCTGTCCTTTACGGCTGCTGGTTGCAAACTGGTACCTGTTGGAGTTGTTCAGCTGAAGTCAGCGGGACTGTTCCTGCGTATGTCTTTGCAGAACGGAGTCCGGTGTACAGAAATGCTGCTTACTTCGGAAGTTTAGGTTGTATCCATCTCCGTATTGTTCAAGCTCATGTGAGACGAAGTTTGCATAACAGCTTTTAAAAAAGTGGGACTCGGAGCCCCCTTTCATGTAAAAGATGAAAGCCACATTGTCTTGGCTGAATTCCAGTATCTATCCTTGTGTGTTCAAGTGGATGATGGAGGTTTTCTTGTGATGGCTCCTGAACCGGGTGCCCTTTCACAGCCGATAAAGCCGAGTTGATTTGCCTTGATTTTGCTGTGGGCTAAATTGTGTACAAAGGGGTTACAGTAGACTCTTAATTGGTGGCTGCTTGAATGCGTGTGACAACCCTTGGTTCCCCCATCTGTACGGTGAGGGCAAAAGAGGAGTCCCTTCCTTTTTGACCCTTTTGTCTAATCTGGATTGATCGTAAGATCTTCCAGGCAGAGATTGTTCCCACATGGTTGCACATTGTCTACTGGGATGGGGACCCTGGTTCCAGTGGTAAATAACAGCCTTCAACAGTTACTTTCACGTACGTAAAATACGACTGGCAGAGTGATCCAAGTCATCTATCAAATAACCCACAGCTCCACCCGCGTACAGCTCCCCCATATGAATCCCAAGATTAATTAAAAGAATCTAAGGAATGATGGGTTTAGGATGATATTGGTTGAGCGACAAAGATTGATCAGCTCTCCGTGCTGCTCCTCCAGCCTGGGCATTTTACATGGTTGCTGGCCAGTCCCCGCAAGACCGGAAAGACCAGGGCTAGGTTTCTAACTGCTCTGCCCAGGCTACAGGTTTAAATATTCATCGCATTCTTCACATGCCAAATCATCTAAGTTGGGAAGCAGGAGCCCAAGATTTTGCAAAGCTGCATCTGCACATAAAGACTGTTTAAAATTCATTGTGACTGGGAAAAAACCAACAACATTGCCAGTGTAGGCAACTTTATGTTGACTTGGCTAATGCTGTGTGGGGCTAAGTTAGAGCTAACCCACATTAATCCACTTAAATGGAAGGGTGAGCCTGATCCAGTAAAAGCAATAAATCCTCTTTAGAGCTGACCAGACTCTGGTTGCACTGTAGGAGAACGGGGCTGAATGGCAAACAGTTGGCAGGAGGCAACTGGATGGGGCCTGAATTTCCAATGTGCCAGATGATTTAACCCACAGCATCCCTTTTCCCCCCTATGCGCAGACAGGTTGTGGGTAGGACCACATCCCAAAGCTCCCTGTGCCAGAGGTGGAATGATAGACAGTGGGGAGGGGAAACTCCCTGCAATACAGGGAGCTGGAAAAGTTGAAGCAGCTTTCTGTCGTCACAGGGAGCGGGTACCCGAGATGCCTGTGTTGGCAGAGTTACTATTCCAGGCAGCTCAAGCAAAAGGGGTGAGATGCAGGGAGCAGAGGTGGACAGACAAACCGCCTGACCTGAGGCTGGTGAGGCTCTGCCTTGCCTTGGAGGTAGCCCACAGGTTCCAGGAGAGAAGGGCCAGATCCTGTTGCCCTGCTACGGGTGAAGGACTAACTGGCTTGCTGTTAAACTCCACAGACTTACATCTGGATCTGAACTGGCTTGTGAGCAAGCAGAGCTGCGTGCCTGAGAAGTGGCTGTTACTCAGAGAGAGGTTTTCTCAAGGCCGACCGACCCAAGGCATGGACAAATCCAGACTGGGTGAATATCTTTGTTTCCTTATTCCTCTGAGAAACTGGGCCTGAATTTAAAAGGCTGTTTAACACTTTGAAGCCACCCACAGTTCTGTCTTCGCCTCCCACACAAGCTCCAAGGAACTGACTCATTCCCACCGTATTTTCAGCTGCGCGTAGATCCTGCTCACAGCCCGGGAAGATCCCCATTCAGCCCAGGGAATGAAGCGCACATTGTGACTTGGGTTAGCTGGTCTTGAAAGGATTTTGCCACGCCAACTAACAGTCGACTGTATCTGAAGACATCTGGCCTGCCTTTTAAAGTAGAGTAGGAACCATATTCTTTAGTTAGCTGGATAATTTATGCCTTGTCTGCTGTTCTCTATTCATGATGCTTCCTTATGTTGACTGTTAAATAGCTGTCTGTGAAAATAAGTGACGCTGTCATCTGCTCCTAAATGAAAAGAGGTCTGCTCTATGAGCAGGCATCCCCCCCTCTGTGGCAAACTCATGTTGCTTCTCGCCCCACGGGGACCCTGGTTTGGGTTTTGCAGCGCTTCAAGGAGCGTGAGTGATGCGTACAGCTCTCAATAGCTCCTAACCCAGGAAAATCCACAAGCCTTTCTGCAAGGGGAGATATAGGGTTGTCCCTCTGTCAATCTGGTGAGCTCAAATGCTCTTTCCAGTTTGGACTAAAATACTGACATCCCTGGATTTCTAGCTTGCTAATTCTTCCACTGCTGAGGAAAACAACTTGCTTCTTGCTGACATCATGCTGTCCTCCCGCTATGCCGTATCCTCTGTGAGGCTTTAAAGCTTCATGCTATGCCTGAACAATTACACCCACGTTTTGGCTGGGAAACAGAGACAAATGAAGGCAGTTAGAAGGAGGACATGGGAGCCCTGCCTTCCATTTTCCTGTTCTTCATACTGGGCTCATTATTTCTGTGTTTGCCCCTGCCTGGTAGTAAAACTCCAGCAAATACCTGTTGGAGTCACCCCTCTGCGCCTTTTCCCTGCTCCTCTGTAGAAATATCACCGGTCTGTTTGGGCTCTGGGCCACTTCTGCGTGCCCTGACACCACAGCACAGTCTTCACAGATTAACATTTGAAGGTCTTTGTGCATAACCCTGCTGACTGTATCGTTACAGAAGAGAGGGGGAGTAAACATCCTTTCCAGTACAAAGGAATTGTTAATAAACTCAGAGAAGAAGCGAAGATATGTCCAAAGGCATGTCCCGTTGTTGGCTTGTTGCATTTGGTTTCCTTCATGCAACTCACTGAATGTTTGCCACCCTTCTGCAAAAATGTGGGGCAAAGGCCTGGCTTTTGTCTGCACTATTAGCTAATGAAGTCAGGAATTTACCTCTGTCACCACCTGGGAATTGAATAATGTAAAACACAGCTCCTCCATCCTCCTGGCACTAGACTGAGTTCCATTAGCTTCTGAGGAGCTTTTTGGAGTGCACTGACCTGCTCACAGGGGCTAGTATTTGTTGAGACATGAATAAACAATAAAGGAGATAAAGGAGAGGTTGAGTTGAAAGCTGTGGACTCCTCAATAAATTCAGCCTCCTCTTGCCAAGGGGCTGTGCTTTCATCCTTAGGAATGAACTGCTCTGGGAACCTTGTCCTGAGACCAGAGCGGTATTTGTTTATCATTAAACATAAAGGGACAGCTCAAAAAGTTTTAAGAGGAAAAAAGAAGTCTATTTTAAAATGTAATTATTTCAGGTAATTTCATTATTGTTTCTTTCAACTCTGTTATCTCACTTCAGCTGTGACTTAACAAGCAGAATTATACCCTGGACTTGCCTGTGTAGGTCATATATGGCAAAGAGCAAAGTCCTTGGCCTTCTGCTGACTCCAGATGTGCTCTGCCATAAAACATTTTGGAGGCCCAATGCTACATTACATAAGCCACTCCGTGGTTTTAACACTGATTTCAACAGAAGAAGTGATCCATTCTCTGTGTAACTAAGCAAAAGGTTTGGCTTGAGCCTGTTGCTATAATGAATTTCTAAAGCTGGGCTTGTGAGAATGACCCTGTCAGCAAAGCAGGAGCCTCTGCTCTGCTCTACTCCCAGGAGCATACAGCAAGTCTTAGAGCTTCAAGCATTTACTCCTGATTTCCACCAGCAGAGCAGAGACAAGAGCTTGGCCAGGAGAGGTGGATTTTCTTAGTACCTCTCTTGCGTAAACTCACTCAGTTTTTGTGGAAAACAATTATTTTTCTCTTACAGGGAGACAGAGCCTTGGGGTTATCTCAACAGTACAGCAAGAGGAAGTTCTAACATCGTGATCCAGGAACCAGATAAATGCAATCTGTCTTAATGCAACAATCTCCTTTTATGTTACTACTACCAAGTTATGGATCCAAAATCCTTTGCAAATGCGATTCACTCAGGTAATTTCTTAATTTGCTGAGGAGCTAGCTGCTTTTGTTTCCATGTGTAAAACCTGCAACAGATTTGGATTCCAGATTAGCCAGTGCCTATCCTCCCCTTCCACCTCCCAGCTGCAGAAGATCTACCCCACAAAAAATAGAGTTTGGAGATTTTGTAGGGAGACAGAGTTTGAACTACATCCCCCCTTCCCCCTTTATTTTTTTTCTTTTTTAAGCAGGAGGTATAATCTGCTTTAATGCATGAATTAGCAGATCCTGGTGTGGGTCCCTGGAATATCTACCTTTCCAATATGAGACACTTGGCTGCAGCTGCAGGGGGAATGCAGGGCAGCTAGGAGTAGCATCCTGTGCTGTGGTCAAGGGCAGCCATAACCACAAGGAGTTTGTGTCTCTCTGGGGTGGCTGCGTGGTACCTGGGCTGATGGCAAACTGGGCACCTTGGGAGAACGGATCACACCAGCCCCATCTCCTCAGTGGATCTAGTAGTGGATAGTGAAATGGAGCTGTGATTGCATCTGCTACATCCAAGTTGTCAGTATGTTTGTTCTTTTTTTCTGGGGG
>NW_010243582.1:28489-30157 GCF_000690775.1 Eurypyga helias | reverse complement strand
GGGGGGGGGGAGAGGGGAAGTAAAATCCCTGGAAAAGTAAAATCTGAAAGTAATCAAACCTTAAAAGTTCTGCTATTTATATATTTGAAACGAGTAATGCCTTGCCTTAGAGAAAACCTAAATTTATAGAAATACAAACCTGCTAAATTTCTAAGCTGTTTTAGAAGAGGGCATCTTTGTTTTAAAGTTTAACTAGAACTCAAATAGATCCCTTCAGCATTTCCTTTTTTCTTTCTCTTTTCTGTTTTTCACCAAGCCTTGCCCATGTCGACCGCTTTCCTGAGGCTCTTTTTTGTTTATCCTACACAATTTCCTTCCTTCCTTCAAGTCCAGACCCCCTTGCTCCCCTGGGGCTTCCTATGATAGCTAGGCACTAATCATGTACTTCTGCTCCAGAAGCACAGATAGAGGCTTCCTCCCCCTGCTTCCAGTCAAAGGAGGATGTAAGGCATAATGGTAATCTTAAACAACACTGCTATTCATTGTTTGGGAGATCTGGGAAATATCCTTGAACTCAGCTTGCTAAATTAGCTGCTTCTTGAGTAACCCACAGCTGCTGCGTATCTGTCCCATTACATTTTACAAAAATGCAGCAGTTCTCATTACATGTGATATTCTCTCAACATATGGACCTTCCATTAGTTTATGTCTCTGTGTCACTCTGTTGCCATGAATGTATACACAGAAACATTTTCTTTTGTACTTAAAAAAAAACCCCAAACCCAACAATTCTTGAAAACAGATTAAAGACAGGCATTTGCAATTATTCAGATGGAGCAAAGATGTTGCAGCGTCTCAGAATACAGCCTGTCAGGAGCCGATACTTGGTTTAAAATGTTGCTTCTGGCAGTAAAAGTGTAACTACTAGTGGTTTTAAGGCTTCATCCTGCCTGTTGTGCACATGAGTGTCTCCCTTGAAGTTGGCAGGCATCCTCTTGGGCGTGCACATATTGGGAAGTCAGATAGACCGTCTGTATAAGGTGATGCTTGACCATTTATCTGAGGCTCCTAAGGAGGCAGCGACAGGGTTTTTGGGTTTGGTCCTGCGTGTTTCTTCTTCACAGTGATTCACAGAGGAATTTGGGTTGAAAGAAAATGGATTCCTGGTGTTAGTGGATTTACACTCTCTAGCTTTTTAGTAACTTCTCCGGCATGAGAGGGGAATTTGAGCAAACCTTGGGGAGAAACGTTTCTATGTCCCCTCCTGCTTGTGCACTTTCCTGGGCTTCGCCCTTTCAAGTGGCTCTGTCTCTGAGGAAAACCCAGACCTCCATCTCTGCTGTGCCCCTGTGAAATAGCTGATTCCAGTAGGGTGTAGTCCTTGATGCATCAAATACTTCCAATAAAAATGCAATGCTAGAATAAGTACAGAATTTCCTTGGCCCCCTAGAGCGCTCTTCAACAGCTCTCTTATCCCACCCAGGGCTGATTTCACTGACCTTGGAAGGAGTCCAGCCAGGAGGGAGCACCGACCCTAAACACGGGGAAAAGAGCTACGTGTTCGCACACTGACTGTTGTCACCTTGCAGGAAACATGGGGGGGCAGATCACGTCCTCTGAAGGGCATCCTTGGGCTGTGCTTAATTGCATGGTCACCACCACGTGTGTCTGCGACAGTGGTGTTGATTGTGTCTATGGTTAGTGAGCTAGTGGTATTGATCTTACTGC
>NW_010243582.1:23733-28470 GCF_000690775.1 Eurypyga helias | reverse complement strand
CCTCCCTCCGTCCCTCTCCCACTTCGTTTGGTTTTCTTTTCTCGAGTTGCATTTTCTTTGTTCCATTTCTGTCATGTCATGAGCTGATGACTCGACTCGCTGCTCTAAGTTTGGGGCATTAGATCTCTACCGTTCTTTGGGAAGGTGACATGCTTAATCCTGCCTGCTTCAGGGATGTGATTTCGGGGGCTACCAACTAACCACATTCAAAATTAAAAACCTGTAGTTCTGTTTTACACCTCTTTCCTCCTTTTATAACTAATCTATGACCATGACCCCTCAAACATATCCACCTAACTACAGATACAGCCTGCTTTACTCCTCGGTCTGAGCCTTCTGCAAGGTACAAATATCTGATACCGGCCTCCTGCTGCTGTTCTGCAGGAGGGGAGGATCATCTCTCTCCCTCAGGAGCTACAGAGCAGCTGGAGACCTGAATTTATCCAAGGATGGGGCTCTCCTGCAGCCTGGGGGAGCTGCCAGTGCTAGGGTCTGAGAGGTACCCCGTTTCATGCTGCTACGTGTGGGAGGATGTGCGGAGGACCCCCAGGAGCTGGTCAGCTGTGCGCAAGGAGCTGCCCAAACCTGGCAAATGGGAGAGGCTGAAGACATGGCCCCTCGGAGCCGTTCAATCCTGTGCTATAAGGAGATGTCTCCTCCTCATCAGGACGCGCAGGCAGGAACTCCTTGCGAGAGGCCTTTCTCGTGAAACAGAGGAAGAGGGTTTAGGTTTCCTTTCAGTGGCCTCTAAATCATTTGTCCAGAGCACAGAATTGTCTCTTCCTGGAGGTATTTAGGCCCATTCCTTTAGAAGTCATCTATGATTGTGCCAGTATTTGCGCATAAATGAATATTAATGGTGGATGTGGTCTGACTACTGGGCCTGTTTCCTCCCACAGCTGTTTTTGTGCGAGATCCACACCTGATCCAAAAACATCTTGCACACACATCTTCCAGCCTGGCTCCGCAGGCGACCTTGATGGAGAACGCTTTGCTGGTAAGGCCTGTTGTGGTTTAGGCATGGACACAGTGCATAGCTGCTCAGTGCTGTCAGGGTCTCAGCAGGCCTGCATTTGCCTCACAGCAGACATTTAGGTATACCCAGGGAACTTGTGTTTTAACTGGAAAAAAGCTTATGTGCCAAAGGCCTCCCATTCTAAGGGAGGTTGCAGCTGAGCAGAGGTTCGGAGGGGCTGAACTCCGGAGGTTGCTGCTCCAGCTGGCAAGGAAGGCCCACCCGCAGCTTAGGTGGCAATTAGAGCTCCAGTTTTCAACCTGAGCACCAGCACCTGAAATAAAGTATTGAAACACCTGCATTATAGCACTATCTTCTTTTTTTTGGATATGGTTCTGTGCATTTCCACATTTATCTTTTTGTGGATTTATTCCAAAGAGATTGCTGGGACTGAGCCTGGGACTCCTGCAGGAAAAGGCAGTCCCAGAGACAAGAAGTTCTGAGAACAAGTACTCCCAACACCCTATTTTTTAATCAATATGCGTATCGTTACAGATTTAGCTTTATTTAAGTAAGGAAAGGAGGGATTTGTCCTATGACTCACATGACCGAACTAATTGCTGCTCGTATTTTTTTAGGCAAAACCCTCACAACCGCTTGCAAACAATGTGCAACGGATGTGTGTGCTCGGAAGCTCTCGAGTAAGTAATTTTGGACTCGCACCCTTGAAAAGGTTGTTTGCAGACAACGCGCATGCCGACTGCTTCTGTTGAGAAGCCGCCTAATTCATAGCCTACAGCAGGCAGCAGAAAGGTTCCCATTGCCCGAAATTAGTCACAAATAATTTGCCTGGGCCTTGGTTTTAATCACATGATCCAATTACAACTTAATCCCATCAATATGAAATAAATGTTCCCACCTTCAGTTATTTTCTCGGCATGGAAAGCTGCTCACAGTCTCGCGCTTGGCACTTAGTCTGTGTTTTGTGTTCCTACTGCAAAAGGGAATGAAGGAAGGATGGTTGGTGAAACAGGCAGCTGGAAAACCTTCTTCTGGCCCAAAGTGGGAGCGGAGCAGCCCCTAGAGATACTGTCACAGATCCAAGCAGGCTGGAGTTAAACGGTTTCCTCAGCTTTTCTCCCTAAATCAATTTGAAGATTCTTGGCAAGCTCTGTTACTATGCATGGTGGGCAGCTGTGATTCAGGCAGGGATTTTTTTTTTTCCCCCCTTTCTACTGTCCCAGTCTTCCTGTCTTGTGCAGATGTGATCCTTTCTCTCTGTCTGCCTAACAGCTAATTATTTTACCAGATGAGCCAATAGTCTGAAGAAGAGAGACCATGCATATTCTTGAAAGCAACAACTGCGTTACAATGTCGGGGGGGTGGGGAATTAAAAAAAAAAAAAGAGGAGTCACTTCCTTCTGACCCACTTCTTAAGAAAACCTCCAAAAACAGCAAGCCTTCTGATTTACACGGGAACAACCTACCTCCCAAGTTAGTACCCCCTTTTAACAGCAGAAACTTGCACCCGGCATTTGGGGAAAGCAGGGGGAAAAGCCAGCTTGAATATAAAAGACCTTCAGCTAACAGCTCTGTAATCAATGGCAACCCAAAAATGTACACACCCCTGTTACTGCACGAATGTGGACAAGAGCACATCAGCTGCTCCCCAGAAACTGCCTGGGTGTTGCTGAGCTCGCTGAAATTCCATTGCCAGACATCGTTACGCCTTCCTGATTAAAATCGTTAGTCTCTGGGTCTGGAAAGGGCACAAATTCTGCTTTCCATGTTTGGTGTTATGTTTGAGGGGGGCTTTTCTGATCAGCCCTCTCCAAAAGCCACAGCTCTAAACCACCGCCGAGACCCAGGTGTGAGCTACCCGGGAGCATCACAACCCTGCAGTTGTGTTTCGTAGCCTACAGGCTGGGTTTTGAGAATGCCTACGGTACCGGGTTCCGCAGGCAGAGGAACGCTTGTTCCCAAGCCCTACAGAAACTCCACACCGTTTGCCTGCTGAAGCACTGCTGCGACTCAAGACGCGTGCTGTCCTGCCGGTACCTGCTGATCCACGCGTACTGCCTGCCTCCATCCCCCGGCAGCGAAGAACAGCATGTCAGGGGTGTTGGCTCTGCTCCGACACGGCTGGCATGCCCCTTGCATCTGGGGGCCCTGGTTTAAGCAGTGAAGGTTCTTGGTCTTTTTGCAGGTGGGACAACAGCGTACAAGGGCTGAGGCAGGAATGAGGGCCCTGGAGGAAGGCTGTCTGGTACTTTTTGGAAAGTTAAAAATAGAGCCTAGGGTGCTAATTGTTGGTGGCTTCATCGCTAAGGCTGAGCGTTTTAGAGGCCTACTACTGCTGGTGCAAGGGCTGCAGGGTCTTTAATTGTACAATGATGCTGCCTTTCATTTTTTTTGACAGCCAGCTCTTTTCCTAGGTGGTAACAGCACGCCCCAACATGGGGTAAACCCAAGGCCTGTCCCCAGCACATCGCATCCACACCAAGGGACCAAGTGCTTCAGATACATTATCTTTAAACTTGTGCACAAGCAAATCCTTGAACGTAAAAGGTGACCCCGTACTGCCCTGAAGGCCAGCATCACCTACCTTCCTGGGCACCCTGGCAGTGAATTCTCCTGAATTTTGAGCTGCAGCTCAAACTCAAAGCCGAGTTCCTTTTAAGTAAGCAGTCTACTCTCCTAAAAGCAAGTTTCCTGCCTCAATACCCCCCGACAGCATTCAGAGCACGAGGAGAGGGAGAGCTGTCTGTCCTGCACCGCCTCATTCACCTTTTGAGGAACACGTGACTTTGCTGACAGTACTGGAGCAAGAGCCAAAAGAATGAATATTCTTTATTTCTTTGTTGCCACTTTAAAAGCGGATAACCATTTAATTAGTTGTTCACCCTCCGGGCCTTGAAGTTCTTGTATAATTAGATAATGAGCAATTATCATAACAGCATTTTGTTCTCACATGGTACTACGTGGATTCCAGCACTGACCACGTTTCAAAGGCTCGTGGTCCTGGTTATTGCCCAGTAACGCTACGGGAAGCACTAGCATCCCCTTTACAAGACGAGGGGGACAACCTACTAGTATCAGGGGTGCTAATACAAATCCCACCTGCTCTTACTGGCCTTGGCCCATGGTAGTTTGAAGTCGTGTTGATACCTACTACAATAGAAAAAACCCTAAAATATTCCAGGGATTTATGCGGTTGGGTGCTTCCCAAAATAGTGCCTTTTGTGTCCTTAATGCCACCCCTTGCCTTTCCTGCTTTGGCCGGGAAAGCCAACATCAGGGTTACATCGAGTGGATTAGACTGGAAGGTTAGGGGCAGCACAAAGGTTTGGATTTGGAGGAGCCCGCAGAAGGGCTGCCGTGCTAAGGGAAGCGCCTGATGCAAGTCAGGACTTACATGGTGTACTTGTGTTGAGGTCAGCAACTGGCAATTAATTAATTCGTTAAAATACCTGGAGAGATTTAAAACGGGCACGTGGTGAGAACATGCGTGCAAGAGGAGGATCTTGAAACCACTTAAGCTTTAGGGCAAACAAAAACCAGATGGGAGATGGGTGCGGTGATGAAAAGGTGTAGGCAAGGGGCCCATATCTGTCATTATTCCTGCAGCTACAATTTAATTACCATTCCTAGGCTTTGGGGAACAGAGATTTAAAAAAAAACCAAAAAAACACAAGAGTATGGGAAGGAACACAAGTTCTGCGGTTGGAAGATGCCCCTCAGCATCATCCCAAGTCTCTGCTAAGACTCTTAATATGCTTTAC
>NW_010243582.1:0-23684 GCF_000690775.1 Eurypyga helias | reverse complement strand
CTTTCCCTCATCTTCAGTGTTAAGGAATTGCTTTCAAAGGTGGTGGGGGGGAAAAGTATAATTGAGAAGCAAAGCACCACGCTTCCTCTCCTCCCTGAACAACTTCTCCTTTCAGCAGCACGAGGCACAAGGCAGGCAAGAAGCCCTTCTCCAGATGTCCGGGCGCTAAGCAGACGTGCACTGCAGTCTTGTTTTGTGCAGCTCTTGGGACAACAAGCTGCAACGACGGGTTACAGAAACGTAAGCTGTTTACCTGGAGGATGTTAAAGTTGTTCTTCATGTGGTACTGCAGTAAAGGTAAGAGGCAAAATTAGCAGCCTACTTTGAATGGAAGATTATTTATCTTCCTGAAGCCCGTAATGGCAAAGTGACCGTGACCGATACCAACACGCCAGTAACCGACCCGTTAGATAGGAACGAGCATCGCGTGGCAGGGTTCAAATAAAGCAAAATTTTAGTTTAGATTTAAATACTTGCTGAAACAGTCCAGAAGTCGTCCGTCCGTGTCCCGTGTCCCCCCCCCCCGAATGCACAGTAATGGAATAAAGATTTGGGGACTTTTTTGTTTGTGATGAAAATCCTGTCTACCTGTACCTAAGATGGCACGTGCTTGACCTTGCCACTGAGGCAGAAGCACCCAGAGCCAAACCGCACGTACCGGTTCGCCCTCCAAAAACCAACGCCATCGTCCTACCGGAGACCGTACACACAGGACAGCGTGTACAGTGAGCGTGGGTGAAGAGGCTGGCTGGGCTTGTTACAAAAGCCAGGTAAGTATGTCGTGATTAATGGGCCAGCCACTCATCCACCCAGGAAGTTGACAATTAGAAAATTTCAGGTGCAAGAGCTGCTTCAAAACAGTGCATTATTCTGAATGCTACAGGCTCACCCCTCATGGATTCCTTTTATCCGTTAGAATGAGCGGTGCAGGTGAAGTAGCATGAGGTCACAACACCAGAATTTTTCCTAAACAGAGCATCATTCTGTAGCTTCTGAGCTCAGCCAGGGATGCCGAAGTCAACGCAAGCTGAGGGTTCTTCCCATTTTGCAGTAGCGAGCACAGAGCTTGAACGTGAAGAGATTCCTGTCCAAGGATCAGAAAGTGATCTTCTTTTAAAAAGAGACTAGGATAGAGGGAGAGGAGTCTCGGCTAGAGAACGAAACAGGCGTGTTTTCCTCACTCTGCGACAGCAATCAATAGGGAACACGTTATTCTGCCGTGCCAGATTTCCTCAGCATAAGCAGCTCGTAGGGAGTTTTGTGATGGAATTTAAGTTGGAGAAAAACTGACAGAACTGCGATTTCCCAAAGGAAACAAAGCAAACATAATCTACTTTGAAAAAAACCTGATTTTATTTTTGAATTGAAGAGACCTGTCACTTTAAATAGATGTTTATTTCCATTCGTGGTCTCAACCAGTGCTGCGTGTTAACATTATTCAGAACTGTATAAAAAGCCATTTGTGTTACATCGGTTAACATCCTAGAACACTTGGGGGGTTTTTTTTTGGGGGGCAGGGTTTGAAGCAGCTTAATGTTAAAAATAGGATGTTCCCCCCAAAAAACCCAAAACTTACAACTGATGCAGCATCTTCTATTCTAATTTGATAGGAGGTGAAGCATATTGCAAATACAACTCAAGTTGTTTGGTCTCCAAAAAGGAATTTTAAAACCAGATTGCTTTCCTAGCAATACTGAGGCTGTCAGCTGAGAGAACACACATGCACTCTCACATGTGCAAGCACACGCAGGGAGAACCGCACCGAGCGCAACTGGAACACCCCGTCCAGTATCTGGATTACATACACGTTCTTCTGAATCCGTGACAGCTGTCGTTTCAAACACTAGTTGCCCTTTTTTTAATAGATGCATGGTTTCCATGGAAACCCAAGATTCTGCACAATCAGCTAACATCTATTACTCGTGGTGCTGTGAAGTTCTCTAGCGAAAGGGCCAAGTCCCAAAGCCTCTGACACTCAAACATGCACCATACTTAAGCCAATGAACAGGGGAGAAGGTGGTTTAGAAAAGGGGTTGCGGGGTCAAGGTCTAGATTTGAAAAATCACATGACAGATTGTCATTCAAAAAAAAAAAAAAAGTTTTTTAAGTCATTCTTTGGTTTATTTCCACGATTCTCAACGCTGTCCGAAAAGCCTGGAGACAGTCACATGAGAAACCATAGCTCTAATGCAAGCCCACAGCATTTTTAATTCTTATGTATTAAATGTTCAGAAGACGACAGGAATTCAGAGTACCCCTTACATTCACGTCCCCAAAAATCTAGTAACTGCTGAAGTGCATGCACTGAGGCATGACCGGCATGCCTGTAAATCCTTATCGTTCAAGTTAAGAGTAAATATAGCTGCAAAAAACCCCACCCACCTATAATTAAATGGCCATTACTAGCAATACTATAGTGACTGTCTTGTTATTAAAGAAACGCAGACACGGCTTCTGCCCCCTTGGCTCGCTCGGCCAAAAGGAAGCCGCCTGCTCGATTTAGGAAGAAAGCAAATTTTAAGACTCTAAGGGAGTTTAATATTTCCGTGTTCCTGGGGTCAATTATTAATGTAAAGACAAATGGCAAGTATATGAAAGCATCTCATACATTCCAAGGTTTGGAAGTCAAAAGCAGATCTTGACTTCCTTATGCTTAAACGTTATGGTAGGCTTGGAAAACCGGTACGAAGGGATAGAGTATGTCCGTGAACAGCACAGTCGAACTAAGCCTAGCTGGCCTTCGTACGCTTGCAGGTTTTTGCTATACTCGATGTAAGGCAGATTTCATTGCAAAGATAGTTACCAGTTCACTAGCACGAAGAAAATAACAGGCAACTCTACTCAGAAAAGATGACTGGTAATTACTAGTGACAACTTCTATTTTTCAGAACAACTCAGCTTTAATGTACTTTCTGGAAACAGCATTTTCATCACTAGTTTTCGCTTTCTTCCCCATCCCACGTTAAGTATCAAAAAATCAAGCTTGGACAAAACGAATTGTGGATATTTACCAATAAAAACATCTATTCCAATGTTATTTTTAACTGGAACAAATACAGGTCATTCTTGATAACCTACTGCCAGTGGTTGCTTGTAAGTATCTGCTTGCTGCAATAAACCCCGGTCACTGACATATTCATTTGCAGTAACTACTTGGCACTAGGTTAATATACTTGGAAAGTTTAATGGAAGTGCTTCTGATGCACATACAAGCACTTAAAATATCAGACCTTTAAAAAAAAAAAAACCTTAGTTTGGGCATTTTAAATATCTATAGTTACAGTTTTCACAAGCATTTCTGAAAGTATTAAACCTCTTCAGAAGTTGAGAGGCTCCTGTCTCAGCACATCTAAGTTTCTCAACAATTACAGAACAGCTAATTAAACATTCTTGCTCCCTATGCCGAGACAACACGGTACCAAAATTTAGCTATAAAAAGAGGCATTTTTGGTCAGACTGACCCCCAGCCGTCCCTTAACAGTAAAAGCAACACAGCTCAAACCTGTCTCCTCCCTCCAGAAAAAGAGAGACACCTAAGGCCACAAATTTACATTTGCCAGAATATCAGGTGTTTCTCTGTTTGTGGCAACTGTGTACATGCCCACGTAGAGAAATACGGTACGACAGCCCCACCACCACCCTAGGGATAAACCACCTCAGAAGCCAGTTTAGGCAGCAGCGCGTATGGAACCACATGACGTTGAAAGAGCGCATTAAAGCCATTCCAGCTAGTTAAACTAGTTTCTAACAATGTTTAGTCAAAATTCCTAATTGCAGGAAAGAAAAAAAAAATCTTAACGTAGAGAGAGGCAAAAAGATGCAAAGATAACCACCACAATGATCCAATAGCAAAAAAAACTCCTCTTTAACGGTTTTCTTATGCTAAAAAAGGCACACAACCCCTCGTGAACTAGAGACAAAAGCTAGCAGTACTACAGCAATAAACCCAGAAGAAAAAGCCTACCAGAATTACCCAATTGCCTACTGGGAAGGAACAATGAAGTAGACAGGCTGCTTTTGCTCTGTTTTGTTTGCAGGGAAGTGGTCAAATTTAATAGTCAAATTTAGCCACATTAAGAAACGTTTAACAAAAGCGACCCCAAGAAACCAGAACAAAACCTGACCTTTGGGTCAAAAGGCCACAGACAGGCCTTTCCATAGCATGTAGCCGAGTGAGTTCAGAGATTGGCAATGAAAGAAAAAAAAGCTTTAGACATGTGATGGGAACAAGCTTTGGGATTTATCGAACAGTCACACCAAGCTTCTCCAGCACACGCACTCCCTTTTCCTGGTATTCTTGTCGGGTCATCCAGAAGTTGTCTTTGTCTTTCATGATGTCTGCTAGAACTGCGCCACCTAAAAACACCATGTGCTTTCGACGGGGTGGATCTTCAATTCGGATCTTAAATTTCTGGA
This sequence comes from Eurypyga helias, assembly GCF_000690775.1. Lineage (NCBI taxonomy): Eukaryota > Metazoa > Chordata > Aves > Eurypygiformes > Eurypygidae > Eurypyga > Eurypyga helias. The sequence continues at coordinate 19,268 of NW_010243582.1, read as the reverse complement.
GATAAAGGAAATAACTGTTAACTGGGGTTCTTGAAACACAGCCTTTCAGAATAAAACTCTGCTTTCCAGCAGAGCAAAGAAATGGAAACCGTTTAGTGAGAAAAATGCAACAGAAAACGGAAACGCACTCACTCTGTGTGGGCTTCCAGCTTGCACAACCGAAGTAAAATAACTACTTTGTACTGGAAATTAGAGAGAGCTATTGACACTTCCCCCAAAATTATACTTTTAGTGTATCCACAAAAAGCCCAACAGCCAGAATACAAAATTAAAGACTGTATTTTTGCATTTCATGACACAGTAGAGTGAAATGCTTCCTATGCTTCAATGGCTAAGATTATCAGAAGTTACCAGTTCACCAAAACACAAAATATTTTAGAATTATACCAAGATTTAGAAGGGCAGATGAAACAGACTTTAAATTTACCCAATCTAGGCCAGCTTAACTAATTAATATTCCCTTAAATTCTTTGATGCTGAAGCTCTAATTCCAAGAGCAAAAATGAGTACAGGCAAAGCTATGTGTGAAATATTATCTTTGACTTAAAACACTCTGTACAACTGAGTCATTCCACATAGCTGCAAAAGATCTTCAGAGAACACTGTAATAAGAACCAGGGAAGGTCAATTCAGTTCAACATTCAAAACTCCATTCAAAGGAATGTTCTCTGTCAATCTCTCCTCCTTGGGAAGCAGGCAGCATTACACTGCAGTGTTACCTCCATAACGTCTGCGGCTATTGCCTGCTTATCACAATAATCAATGGACCAGGGAAATTTATTCCACTTGAGGGTGTGGAATAACTAACTGGAGCCTCTTGGAGTATTTTGCTTACAGCATGAACCAAAACCTCCACAGATTAAAAATAAATAAATAAATAAATTTTGCTCAATGATGACTTTAAGACCCAAAAACTCATTAGCTTTGTTTAACCTGTATTACAGTTGTGCCCCAGCATCTCTCAGCCTGTTTTACATTCAGACTAACCCAAGCCTTCAGGAATTACTTGCCATTAGCACAAACTAGAAGGTGGTTTTATTGCAAGTACCTACGCACAAGCCACCCAGACCAAACGCAGGGGCGGGAAGAAGAGAGCAGCAACAATTTGGCAAGTTGGGTGGATGGTCACCCGCAGCTTCTGTCATTCCTGACTACTTGGTTCCCTCTAGTGGGGACTGAGGGCAAACCTCGGCCTCAGGCAAACGAAGCAGTAACTCGGTACCTACCGAGAGTTTTTCCACGTCTCCTTTCAGAACCCGTTCCAGGTAGAGCTGTTTAAGTTCTCGCTCCAGTCGCGAAGGCAGCCCGGGGTACATGGTGGACCCTCCAGACAGCACAATGTGCTTGTAGAATTCAGACCTGACCAAAAAATAAAATTAGTCTTTCTCGTGCAGCATAGCACACTCTGTAGTAACCTGTAGGTAACCTGTCCATAGAAGGACATCAGTACAACTCTAAAAAATGGCCACTGCACAAAGACAGACTTTGCATGAGTTTGGTAGACTCGCTCACAGTTTTGCAGGCATCCCAGAAAGCAGCAGTAAAAAAAACCTACTGTGCTTGCAAGATTTTATCCTTGCTCATTCATACCAAAACAGCCAAGGTGGACAACCCATTAAGCTCCAAGATCTCAGAGGGAGCCCCGCTCCCACTACACCCCTTCCCCCAGCAGCACATGTGTTAGTGTCGACAGCAAAAGAGACGATGCTCTGTTTGAACGCAGTTCTTGCGTCACCCCTGCTCCCCGACAGAGGATTTCAAGCTTTTGGCTCTTACCTGGTATCAATGTCAGCAGCCTGGATGGTGTTGAACAGCAACTCAGCCACACCAACCCCCTCTACGTTGATTAAGTGAGGCTGGAAGAGAGCCTCTGGTGCCTCAAACCGTTCTCCACCAACTTTGATAATCCTGCCATCTGGAAGCTAGCGAAGAAAAAACACTACTTTTAGCCACTGGGACGCTAAGCCAACCAAGAGGAAATGACCTACATTGTTCCCTGATGTTTTAAAACAGGAAGTTGTTGATAATTGCCACCACTGCAAGAAGTCATTTAGTACTACTGAAAGGAGATACAAATGCTTCCATTTTTTGCAATTTACTCCAGAGCCATCAGGGACCAGGCACATCGATACCGACGTGCAACACATTTCTTTGTAACACAGTTCCTAAAATCAGCTTCAAATCTGATCTTACAGCAAGAGCTAACACTCTCCCGCAAGTTCTTTTCTCCCATGTTTGATCACAGGAGGTCTACCAAGTCTACCTTCTCACCACCAGATGATCGGTCTCATGCCTGTCACTGCTGGACACTGTCACGCATGGATGAAGCCGGAATAATCCGACATGCTAGAGTAAGTGAACTTTCTCTACAAGTTTCTGTACTATAACATTGGAATTTCAGGGATCTACAATGACAAAACTGAGTACAAAGTCTTAGGGAAACTCTGAAAATTAAAAACAAAAGCTTTTAAATGTTTTCCCAGAACCAAGTAATTTGATGTCTGGGAACTGAGCTACTGCCAAGAAAAATTTAGAAGGAAATCAAAAGTAAATGCTACCTGAATTCAAACCTACGAAGTGTAGGACAAGAGCAGCAGTCTCAAAACACTCACCGTGTAGGATTCAACTAGTACTGTGGTCTCTAGTGCCAGTTTCTGCTCCTGTTCAATGTTGTAGCCCACGTAACACAGCTTCTCCTTGATCATGCGAACGGTCTCAAAGTCGGCAGAATGGTTGAAAGCATATCCTCGCAGTAAGAGGAGCTAGAGGGGACATACCAGCTTAGCAGGAAATGCAAACAGCCCAGACCTCTGTCAGTAGATGGGTACATTCAACCACCTGGCTTAAAAAGCTCATCCCCCTTTTGTAACTGCAAATCTGGTATTAAGTCAAACCTGTCACAGTGTATTCATTATTCCTAGGATAGCAGAACAGCAGCAGCATTACTCCAGGTGGGAAATTTTCTTCCACATTATGACTTCCCGTATAACCCGTTAAGTGAAAGATAACCAAAGTAATTCTTAAATTTAGGACTTCAGAACACTCCAGTATTCCAGTTTACCCCAAGATGTGTCAATCCAGAGTGTCGCTGCTATTAAAAAAAGACCAACCACAACCAAACAGTCTGCAAAACGTGGTCTTATTTAACAATCAGGTAAGAATCACAACACACTTTTCCACCCTGTAAGAAAATGTTTTTCTGAAAATACGAGTAAAACTGACAAAATACAATTTTGTTTTCTTTTTTTTTTTTGTATCAAGAAAGCCAACTCTTGAGTTTTTCCTTCCCAAATATGGAATAAAATCCCTTCCCACAAGACTGTCACTAAGAAAATGCAAGGTCTCTGAATAATATCAATCATATCATATGTGATTCAAATAAGGAAACACAGAAGGGATAGACCCAAGCAATACAGCGACTACAAGAGTTCTTTATGCAATAAACTTAAGAGTAATAAAGGAAAAATGTAGAGTGGTTTCCTAGTATCAAGGGATTTCAACTTAAACCAATGTACCACAGATAGACCAGTCTCAATCATCTTAAAAATTCTTTCCAGCTTACCTTAATGAGGTACCTAGTGATATCCCTCCCAGCGATATCTAACCGTCTGGTGAGATGGGGGAGAGAGAAACCTTCATAAACTGGGCAAATATGAGTGACACCGTCTCCAGAGTCCACAACAACACCAGTCAACAAACCTAAAAGACGGGGGGTGGGGGGAAGTACAACTTTTATTAGCACCTTCATAAATACAGCAGTATAGTAGCAAGTTTAAGAGAGAATTTTTCATTGTAAGCTTAACACAACCTCTATTACCCCAGTCTTTGTTTGGGGAAAAGAGTCACAATTTAAAACGCAGTTATTTCCATTCAGCTGGATTTTAAACTTCAGATTTTCACAGTAACAAATGCTTGCATATACATTTTTTTTTAAAGTATTACCTCTACTTTTTCCTAGATGCTCATAACTCTACCATTCACAATTCTATCTGGTGTTTCAACATCTTAAACTGCACTCTAATTAAAAAAATCCTCCAAGATCATTAAATGCTTGTGGGGGCACAAATCCCTCCTCAGATTCAGCTGCATATGTGCAACCTCATATTCATTTTTCAAATATGAAGAAACCTGGAGGTATTCACGCTACAAGTTTACTGTGTCACGATTATTAGGACTTGTTGATTTTGGCTGGTATTCAAACAAACAAAACAATGCTTTCTTAAGGTGGAGAATATTTGGACTATACAGCACACATCTAAGGGTTTTTTTTTTTCCCCTCAAAGAAATAGCATTAGGCTGAATCAGATCCACTTTCATGGGCCAAGGAAATTAACTCTGGTGAAAAAAGTTTACAATAAAGCCAATAAACCTTAAGGTGTACAAAACTGAGATACCATAAGTGAAACAGAAGTTTCTATACCTCGCTGAGAAAATATATAAGAAAGGTGCAAGTTGATTAGAAAACAGTTCTATAGTTTCTCAGAAGGTACCCAAAGCAAGAAAATATGTTTTAAGGGGAGACCTTAAACTAACGAAGGAACATTTAATATGTAATGGCAAGGGGTGTCAGTTTGGCTATTGTAATTTGCTCAAACTTTGTCAACAGGAGGCAAACAAATTGGCTATTTGCCTCGATGGACCAGAGAACCCACCTTGGTTCAGCTGTGTGACCAGATCTTCAGATTTATTAGCGACCTGGAATAACCGCTAGGCAAAACACAAGTCTTGCAATCGGACACACGCAATAAGGAAGGAAACAGTCACAAGGGGCTACACCTAACTCCAAAGACTGCTGTGAGGAACTGCCAAAGAATTTCCTAATTAGAACTAGGTTTTGATATATCAACCCCTTTGCCTTTAAAAGGCACAGGAGCACACAGAATTCCAGGTAAAAGCAATGATTATTCTAAAGAGAGTTTTAACAGCCCCAAGAAAACATGGTGTGCTAAAATGAAGCACATCTCTCTAATTTTAGCCACTACCCTAATCTGTAAAGTAATAGAGAACTTTAAAGAGCTTTTCTTTATTTTCAAAAGCAAATGTTCTATTTATGTGCCACTTTGGTTTTGTATTTTAGAAAGTCTTGGACTTTCTTTTACATGACAGCTTGTAGAAATACTATGGCTGGCTCGACGCTGGTTTACATTTTGATATTCACAAAGTAATCAAGCACTATACAGTAAAATACACGTCCAATAACAGCAGAACCTCAGGATATATATATTAGACAAATACTTACAAAGAACCAAACCAAAAGAAAAAACAAATGTGGGAGAGAGAGTAGTAGCACAGATCACAGCAAATAAAATTCATATCCCTGTCTGCAAAGGCAGTTTTGCTTCAGCTGCTTTCAGTGACTTGCCTAACAGAACCACTCTTGGAGTACCCTACCACTTTTTGCTCTTGGAGACTGAAACTACAGCGACACATTAACAGACGGGGATATTTTATCTTCCAGTGTGTGACAATTAAATACACCAAGCCATGACTTGACAGACGTAAGGAGTCACATTATAAGAACTCCTGTGCTTGAGCAACTTCTGAAAATCTTACGAGGGATTGCTGTCAATGGTAGAATCTCTCTCCTCAAGCTGAGGATCATTTATTCTTGTTTATCTGCAGTTCAACTTGTTTGAACTGAAAACAGTGCAAAGTCACCTAGTCAGCTGCTTGAAATTCAGTTATGGTAATAATTTTCTCCTTGATCAGAAAAATCAGAAGCAAGACCTCAAAACATGCCAAAGGTGAAATGACTACACCCAGGTTTTTTGCGTTTACAAGCGTGTCTCCACGGCTAGTCCCCAAAAATAACAGCAGCAGTGGTTATGTATCAGCAGTTCCTCAAAACAAAAAGCAAGCCCGTAAGAGAGAGCTGAGCTTGCCTACAGCAGTGTTGAATTCAGCCCACTTTAATACCATACTGGAACTCTGGCTCAGCAACACATTTATAAACTAAACAGATTTTAAGTTATCTTTGCCTACCTTGAGCATACAAAGTAAGAACAGCCTGAATGGCTACATACACCCCAGAAAACTGGTATGTCTCAAACATAACCTGTAAGATTAAGGCAAAAATTAACGTCCAAAACAGGCCAAATGCTTAAAAGACATTTCATATGTTTGAAAACTGTCATTTCATTAATTGTGTAGTTTTACTAATCAAAACCACTTTCCAAGAAATTTCACCACACAGATTCTACCCCAACATCAGAAACCTATTTGCTTTAGGGCAGTTAAGTAGCACATTCGGTTCTATACCTTACCTGTTCACGCGAGATGAGCTGTATGAAATACTCCACATCCATTTAGCAACGGAAATGAATACTTTCAAGAAAGCAACACACCAATTTTTGCAGCTTTACTAAGCCATATCCCAAGTGCTTAACGAGCAAGAGGCAGTACTTGTAGACCAGCCAAGCACTTCATTCCTCAAGTGTGCCTTGGGAATGAAATCTTTGTGAAAGGGGTATGTTCTAAAAGTAATGAAGTTCACGGGTTTTTATTCTTTATATCAAACCTACAGACTTTGTACAACGGCAGACCATGTCAAGTACAGACCAAACAGTCTCTTAGGCATACGGGCCTAGAATAAGGCCAGTATCACAGATTGTTCTCTGCATCTGGGCCGTCTTCTTCCCATCTTTAGAGCACAGCTGATGACAAACTTCTAGAATTAGTGCAAAATCCACTACCACTGAAATAGGACAGGTGGGGCTAATTCTGTGACTGCATAGCGAAAGCACAGGTTTGCAGAACTCGTACGGAAGCGTGGGAAGTAACTGCCTGTCTTCCAGACGAGGTTCTCCCAACCACTACATTAGTTTCAGCAAAGAAACAGAGCCTAAGATTAAAGGACACAGAGTTTATAGAATGTTGTCTTCTTCATAAACACAAAACAGGCCAAGTAAACAAATCGTACTCTACAGCAGTTTTCCCCTCAAACAGCTTTACCAGGAAAACCGGATGAACTCTGATTATTCCAGCACATACAGAAGTTCTCCTTTTGCCATTCTGAAACTTCTAGGATCAGAAACAGATTAAATCCCAAGTACTCCCACAACTCAAGTAAAAGATATCTAAATATTTTTAAAGAAAAAAAAACAAGCTGATGCTTTACAATCTTAGAATTCCAACCTACTTAAAACCCTCCTCTGTTAGAATAATTTTAAACAGCTGGCCCACATCAAAAGCCTTGCAAAGTCACATTAATTATTTCACAGCTGCATCGAGAACACTGCAAAACCCCTGGGGAGAGTGATCCCGCCTTTCTCGGGGCATTTGCTGTGGGCACCCAGTATTGCAGAGGCCAAGCAGAAAGGAACACGCAGGGGGGCAGACGCAGAGCGCCCTGCCGCGAGGGCATCACTCTCCGGGCTTTCAGAGGTTTCCAGTGTGAACTGGGTAATATAAAAGGAAACTTAATACAGCGGTCAGGTGCACGGGCTAAGAACGAGCAAGATATTTCAAGTCTTGCTAGTAACTTCCACACCGGCCACAATTTAGCAGACACACAACACCTCCAGAAACAAGAAGCGGAAGCGTCTGCCAGAAAAGGAAGAGCTGAAAGGGCAACAACTCAAAGAGAGACTCAGTCTGAGTAGTCAGTGCCTAAAACCAGCACTGTTCAGTGCATGAGTCTTTCATACAACCTGAGTGCTTGCTAAATTAAAACCTGATTTAAGAAAAATCTAAATTCATACAACATAGTGAATATTCAAAAAGCACTAGTTACTGCCTTCACATCCTGTACTAAACTCCAGAAGCCACTGCAAAAACCTTTTACAGCCTATATGCAGGCCTTTGGGGGATTGCTATTCTATCTTTAGAGACATCTAGGTCTATTCTGTTTGGCATGGAAAATACCTTGACGTGGGACATTTATGTTGACAAAACTTTAGATGTAAACACTGAGCAGGATGTTCTCCTGAGAAGATTATTCTTCTCGTGACAGCAGCTTTTGGATTACCTACAAAGCAGTGTTCTAATGGGACAGAAAAAGGAAAAAAATACAAATTGGGGGAAAAAAAGGAAAGTAAAGACTGAGTTTGGGATTAGGATAAGCAACTGCTAGAGCTGCAGTCTCTACAGCTACATGATATGCCAGTACAGTCTGGCTGCTCCTAAGGGTACTACAAAATGAGAATGCAGCCGATAACTAGAGACAAACAAACAGCAACCACCCAGTTAAGCTGAGAAGCAACCAGTCCTGCACACGCTACGAAAGAAACTGCACTTTTTAAACATATATTTTAGGATATAGCTGCCCTGACGACGTAGCAGAGTTTGATGGGGCTACAGGGCGAGGAAAGAGAATTATTAGAAGTAGAATGAAATAGGCGTATATAGTTATCTAACCTTTCAATACGGTCAAGGTAACAAAGCTCTTGGTTTAAAATGCTACTGCACTGTATCACAAAAGGCAGAGACATTATTATGTTTTCTGCAGGCTTTATGAAAAATCGTAATTCAGTCCTGCTCTTCCTACCGGGCTAGCCGCCCCGGAAAGGAAGAGTCCGTGTCAAAAATGGAAGGGGTGTAAGTATGTTGCAGTTAAAAACTCAGTATAGCTAGTCTTCATGACACTGATCCATTCAAGATATTAATAGAAACAATGAGCTTCTGTTTAACTCAAATTCAGTTTACAAAAACGGATTCTAGGTCTCCCTAATTCTCTGGATTACGAGTATGTACAACATCTGGAGTAGTTAAAAAAAGAGTAAACGGAGCAACACAAATATTTTATCAGACTTCAGAAGCCATACAAGGCTCTTCAATCTATGGTATAAAATTACTCAGTACCAGAGTAACTAAAACCCAGCCTTTTGTGTTTAGCAGGAAAACAGAAACAAGAACACTATTGTAGACAGCTGAAAAGCAAAGAAGCCTGAACAGGAAATTTTTTGCTACATGGAGGCCACCCAGAATAATCTGCTGTGTCTATCACACCACAGCTGACTGATATACAATAGATGGTATGACTAAAGTTGCATTACATAATACTCAGGGAATAGGTCCCTAACATCCACAATTGCTAAGAAATGCTGCATTTAGATTGCACAGTTTGAAGTTTTCCCAACTTTGCTATACTTCACTTGCTCCCGAGTCACTGAAAGAAAAGATTAGCGCAACTATACTTAGTGCCACGTTGCAGAAAGCACTACCGTGGCTGTCGCAACAGAAGGTTTTTAAAGGGAATGGCAGCAGGTAATGACAAAGGTAAATTCTTATTAGACTAAGCAAGAGATTTGGGGAAAAAAAATATACATACACAGAGTTCTGATAAATGGATAAGGTTTCAGACTTAGAAACCACTTTTCCTGCCCTATTAGCTACTCTCACAACATATTAATTACGCTTTTGTTACGCTGAGTACTTGCATTAATTGGAAATAATTATGATGCTGCAGGGGGAGGGAGGGAAACTAAACTTTTGTTCTCCTCAAATGTTACTGCTCTTCAAAACTGAGTCCTTGTCGTAGGGTACTAGAGCTAAACCATATACATCTGACCACCTACATTAATGCACGGTTCAGATGGAGCTTGGGTCACCCAGGGCAGCACTGTGAGATCGAGGATCCAAGAACCAGGCTTTCCTTCTTAGAAGGCTTTCATTGGTAATCCCTAGCATTAATCAAAGTTTAGTGAATCGGTTGTCATCACACCTTTGTCTCAGCTACCTCCAACACCACTGCTCCATCTGGTAAGCATCATGTTGCTCAAGCCCCAATCTCTTCCGAAGCATTACTGGCTTACAGAAGTCCAAGTCACTTACAAGTAATTAACATCCATCCAACAGCTAGCAATTGGCATTTCTTTGATACATGAAGATAAACCTGTATTTCCAATTCTGTGGCCTACTGGTGATATGACTTGAGACAGAAAGCCTGCTTATAGCTTTTGAATGAGATCAGCTTGTTTGAATTTAAGCACAGTAGCCTTCATTACTACGGCTGAGGACCAGCTTTGGTTAGAAGACAGGAGAACTGCTTTGCCTCAGACAGTTACCAGGTGTTCCAAGAAGTTAAAAACTCCTAGCGATGCTTCAATGAAAGTATATATCAGTTTCTAGACAGACATACCTCCACAATCTTCTCCCTGTTTTTAGTGGGATTCATGGGAGGTTCTGTAAGTAGTATTTTACAATTTTTTGTGTCAATATTAAGTTTTTCTGGTCCAAATGTGTAATCCCAGAGGTGCTTCATATCATCCCAGTTCCGAACTATGCCATTCTCCATTGGATAATTCACTTCCAGCATTGAGCGTAATTCACTTGCTTCGTCACCAACCATGAGATCCTGTAAAATTTTAATAAGAAAGTACGTTAGTGCTTGCAGGCTTTTCCAAACACCAAAATCGTCAAGAATGACAGTGAACTGCTCCAGCCCGTGTCCAACTGTGTTCTTAAACAACACCCACACTTTAGAATCATTTTCAGGTACTTAGGAGACAAGCAGAATATAGTTCATGTAGTATTTAAATTTGGCTGATACTCATCCCAAACCTTTTCCACAATAAACTTTATTAATTCCATTTCTCCAATTAACCTTAAACCAACCAATAAACCCTGTTCTGGCTAGATACCACAATGACCTTTAGAAGTACAGATGTTTCTCCACTGACATCTCCAAAATTCTTTTATCAAATACTGATTTTTAAGGGCTGAGATGCAAAGTAGCACATAAGGGTAGTAGGTGGGATTGGCAGGATATTTTTCCATGCATGTTGCAAATTTCTGTGCACAATACCAAAAAAGGAATAATGAGTGGTGAAGAAGCATACCGAACAGTAGCAAAAGCAAATAAGAGATTAGAAGTTCCACGCTAGACATTAAAAGAAACAATGGTTTACATATTGCCTATGTCAGTAGGGTGCAAAGAGACACATCTACATATAAAATATACCCTTGTCTGTTCCATGCCAAAAGTCCCAAGCCAAAAACCCCAGTAGTGCATTCTCACACAAACACAACCAACTAATGCATAGCTTCTATAGTCATCACACTGATTAAGCAACCTGTTTATCCAAGTTAGTTATGTGAACACTGCACATTCAAATTAGTAGCATCACATCTTCTCCTTTCCCACGTATTTCCCAGAGGAAGTTTGCACAGTAACATCTTATCTTCCCTCCCTACAATATCCCACACTTTTCTAAAGAAGCCTTAACGGACTTGCTTGTGTATTTAGCCTATAAGAGCGTATTTCTAGATGCCGACAGCACTGTTTCCATACTAATATTAATTTAACTGCAAAAACCCCAAAAGCTTCACACAAAAATATGCCACCACAGTTGGCGGTTGCCGTGGCACAGAAAACTTGGAAGTGAGGTTTGCCCAACCTCCTATTCAATACTAGGGGGGAAAAAAGATGCACAAGAAAAAAACCCCGGCATTCAGTTCATAATGCCTTTTTTAGAAGTAACCTAAACAGTTACAGTTGACTACGTAAAAAGGAAGTTAGCTGGAAATAGTTTAAATCAAACCATTCCTCTTCCAACCTCTCTCGCTCACAAGGCGTGTTACTTGTTTTCCCTTGCCCAGATCACACTTGGGTTCCCTCAAACTGTGCAGAAGTAAAGACTCTTCACATTTGCAATCAAACGTACCCTAGTGAAACCGTACTGTGAGAACTCCACCATGCCACTCTTGAGAACCTCAGACAACACAAACTCCACCAGTTAGGGGAATCTGAAACCTGCTTTGTGCACTGTTCTTCCAGGCTCTGTGCTACCAACCAGGATGGCCCAGGAAAAGGCCCTATTCAAATGTGATTGCACAAAACTCTCCGGTCCCTTTAAAACCAAAGTTAAAGGGCAGAACAGTTGTTCTCAAGAGCACAGTAACAAGCGTGCGCGCTTAGCAGGTGAAGAGGGAAAAGGACAGCACAACTGGATTTGCAGAGAGGAACCCATGCCGTGACATTCAACGTTTCCACCACTTTGGTAATCAGTCTTAAAAAAAAAAATGCTTTTTCAAGCCCTTGGTTTGTCATGTTAAATATAGCAATTTTTACTGTTAAAGATGCTGAGCTCATGTTATCTTTAAGACTTATTCTTACACCTTGCAAAACTACAGGTTACGTAGCGTTTGGGAGCAATACATTAAATATTCTCATGAATTAGTTGCTAGTAAACCAAAGCAATGAACAATGTCCAAAATAAGTATGTATTCAAATGTAAAATGTAGGACCAGACGAAACAATGAATAGCATCAAAAAATAACATAACAGCTACTAGGTCCCATCAAGCAAAAATGGTAAACAAACAGCACAGGGGCACCTCACTTACCATCTTTTTGTTATTCTACTTCAACAGGTCAAGAAAGGTGAAGAAAGAAGGTAGAAGCAAGAAAGTCAGAAAAGGCCTAAATGAAATTCTCAAATTATTTTAAGTACACAGTAGAAATAGGCTGAAAAGAGATGCACGTACAGTGGGAAATGATCTGAGTTAGTGCAGTTAGGGCCAAGCTAACATTCTCAGGATCTCAGTTTAAAATGTCTGTTCAAAGGAAGGTATTGCTACACGTCACTGGCATGTCACGTTTATGCATCTCAGGTTGCAAACAAGATCAGCCTCTCTGCCTCTTCCTCATAAACAGGAGTCTGTGCATAAATATTCTGGAACACTGGAGTTTTACCCTGGGCAAGGTGTTTACACAGACAAGACTCGGCACGAGGCGCCTGACCGTAACAAGTTCTGACAAATGCTAAATTTTAATTTTGGTTTAAATATTCTGCTTTAAATACCCGAGAACTGAAAACTGTAACATACAAGTATACACCTATATGCAGGCTAATATGTTCATATAGTATAGAACAAATACCCAGAAAGAATCAGAGAGATATTTACTTAAATTATGGCATCTACTCTCAGAACAGAAATAAGCAATCATGAAGTGCAGTAGTGAGAGCAGTGTCTCAAAGCTCTTGCCCTGTACTTAGCTATGGAGGGAGGAAGATAAGATAATTAAAGCAGTCGGGAAGCACTAGGAGATCTTTGAGGCAAACATCGACCAAAATTGTACTAAAGCCATCTTCACAATTACTGAGGTTTTTCTTTCTTTGATTAAATTCACTTTGAATCACCCAGACTGTTAAAAGCTGTAAGGTTAACAGTGCAATTGAGGCAAATCTACCTATTTTGCAAACGGTGTCTGAGGAAAAGCTTGTAGAGTCTCTGGCAGCTGCCTCTGCACAGGCAGTACCAAAGAGGCTGGTCAGAGCGCAGCCCTCTTCTCACCTCAAATCCAGCAAACGACCTTCTCTGGGCTGTCTTCGGCAGAAACTAGCAGAACTGTAGGACATGCACTACAGCTCAGCAGGTCTGATCTGCCTTAAAATCCTAATTGTTTCAATGAGTCAAAGCTACTCATCAGTCCTGCCTTCCTAAGGAGGTTAACAAACCCCTAACCTGCGGCAAAGATTAGTAAAAACTGAGAGCAGCACCTATGCTTCTGGTCTTAAGGTCGCAATTTTAAGCAAAATAATCCCAGGATTAACTGATCTTCTGTGTTTATATTCTGAACTGGGGAGACCCAGTAGCAGAAAAAGCTATATCCCTGCTGCTGGCTGAAATTACAGTCCAGAAGGAAAACAGGGACAAAGCAACTTTCAACCAGTAACTCAACAGATGGGTGATAACCACTGTTTTGATCAGCCTCCAAACTCTTGACAGAGTTTTTGAATTTCACCAGAATGACAGCTTTTCTGGATAGTTTTGAAAAGTTAAACTGATAATCTTCTTGACAGCTTCCTTTACTCAGTTTTAAACTCGTCCCACAAGAACTTGCAGCGAAAGGCTAGAATTAAATTTTGGGGTAAAACTCCTCTGCTAAATACATTTGTTAGGAATCCGCAAGGATCTCACAAAGAAAACCTGCACTCACACTTAACAAGTCTTCTTACTGTATTCTCCTACTGCATCATCCTACTGGGATACCCAAAGTATCCGTGGCAGGGATTTCTTCCCTCAGTAGAGTTTCCTTAAGAAAGGGTGACAAGCTATTATAGGCAGATGCTATAAAAATTCTAGGAAAAATCTAGGTACAGTTTATACCCTAAAATAGACCCATGTGGTCCATGCTCAAGCAACACGTGACGGGCAACGCATGCCAAATTACAGTTTACTGGTCCTTCCACACTCATGTCAGCAATACCCACATCCACCTCCTATCTTTCCAACTCAACTCTGTCACCTGTAATATTAAACCAAGTTATCAGATAATCAGAGGATACCAAAACTGGCAGGACAGGCTGTATCAGATCAGCTGGAAAGAAAAATGACATCTCTTCAACAATGAGATTTCATGCAAGAGATTTTTTTTTCTTGGACTTAGGACTGCACAATCACTGCACAGCCTTCATAAAACTTTACCAGGACCTCCTCGAAGAAATTCTCACACTAAGTTCAAGTAGATATCTGAAGAAACACCTCTCCAAGTCTTGCAAGATAAAGGCAGATGTTTTCCCTCTCCTTAAAAAAAGTCCTGTCTACTGTGACAGGGAAAGATCTCCATCCTTCTGACCAAAATGTCCTAGCTGACACAAGGTAAGCAGTATTGCAGTATTTAAAAAAACCACCAGACAACATTTTGGAAAGGTCTGATGTCTTTCACCCTCTTGACTTCCCAGTATGGCCTTCTGCTGACACTACTGACTTCTAATGGGCAGCAGCAAAAATCAGGTAACTGCTGCTCTTCTTGTTGCCCGTAGGGTTCTGAAAATAAGGAACAAGACTGGGCAGATTTTTGGTTTTCCTTTTACTAAGCTGCTTCTCAGAAGCCACAGGGAAAGCCAAATTAAAACCCTGTACGTGTGTGGTTCTATTTGACCTTCACTGTGAGGGCTTCTACAGTTCTGCATTGCCTCCTGCTTCTCCCTCAGGTTCCTGCTTCTGCCTTGCTCTCCAATTGGTGCTTGCACAACTGTCTAATGAGGCAGTCAAAACTTTACCTGACAAAGAAATCGCTCGTTTTCAGCTTGGTCACTGAAGGGGCTCACCTCATGACTGCACAAGCAGCACGACCAGCACAAGGTGAGAACGTGCAGCTGGAAGCAAGGGGGAAGGATGTGACCACAGCAGGGCCAAGGCATTCACTGAAGCCTGTGTTGCAGAAGCAACTACTAACATCTAAAGCACTACTCTCTAATTACAAAAAAAAGCGAGAAATTATAGCTCCCCAGACTTCAGAAAAAGATTCTCAAACCGTTGTTCCCCCCCATTCCAAGCTTGGAATAACATCCCAAGACAAAGTAGCCTGAGCACAGCCTCTCCATCTCTAACTGATGTGGAATACCTATGCCTCGCAACAGAAAAAAGAAAAAAAAAAATAAAAGAAAAGAAAAGCAATAGAAACAATGAAATGCAAACACAACCAAGGTTAAACATCTCACACAAGATCACAGATGATCAACTGTGAGCAGAAAGCAACAGTATAGAAAGACCTGGAAGCTCCAGCAGTTGTTCAGCATTGTCTGAGAGTCTCAGAGTACAGCTCAGTAACAAACATCAAGCACTTCGGTGGGATTTCTGCCTCCTAATCTGGACATCATTCACATATGGCCATTTGAGGACCCTTTTTGCCCAGAACAGTTTGAGCCCTACCTGCTGCCTTCTATCTGAAGGCCTCCAGTGCTTTAGATTACCCTCTTAGTAACTCTGTGACAGGCCCAGTACAGAAATTATCATTCTTAATCTGTCAGAAAGGAATTAACAATGAAAAAAATTTACCTTGATTTCAATGTTTCCCACTTTAGCGGTTGATCTTATAATGGGTCTTCCAACCAAAGCTGGAAAAATGTGCTCCGGAAAATTTGAGCCTGCATAGCCACATTTCACAAACTGAAAAGGAATAAATAATTTTATTAGAATATACATCACTCTTGTTTAACAACAGAAACCTGGTTGGGGTTAAAAAACTGAAAGCCCAGATGTAAGAGCATGTGTCCCACTGGAAACCAATAGGATTTATACTTTCAAATCAATTTCACACGTTTCAGATGATACACGGTTGTGTAAAACTGAATTACAGTATTTTCCAGGATGCTTTCTGAATCAGACTCTGATTTTTGAGAAACTATAGTAAAACGACTACGTACACCGAGAGGTCCAAATAATAATATTAAAAAAAAAAAAAGGAGTTCAGTCTGAATTTGGATTTCGTGCCACTATAAAATCTCTAGCAACCTTAAATCCATCATATTATAATGGATACCCTTATAACGCAAACGAGACCAAACGAATTTGCCTCTGCAACTGGAGCACACGGTAGCATGATGAATTACACATCAGAAACAAAAAACACCTCTGTCAATTCAGGTGTTACGCTGTTGTAACAAAAATGTTTTAGCAGTGAGATAGCAGATAGCCTTTGCAATTCAGATGGGTTTCTGAGAGTTTCATTAACTGTGTGGGTCTCTTTTACAGATACGAGTTTGCAGCACGTGCATCTAAAACCAACAGCACAACCAAAACCTCAGCTGATGGCAGCTCACACTGAACGGGATACTCCGAAAGGGTGTTTGTTAGACAAACACGTACAAAAGGAAGCTTCATATAACCAGGTGCCAAGACAGTATACACACTGAGAAAAGAGTCAGGATTAACTGAAGGTAAAAATATGTATAGATACAGTCACAAGAGGAAGCTGAACTGTAAAACAGGAACTTTAAACGTGCCAGCAAGAAGCTACAATTTTAGCTAATGGGATCAGCAAATGAGGCTCTTCGGCCATCCTACTCCTTCACACACCATCGGACATTCTGCTTGCAGCTCATACGGAGCAGGCTTCTCTCCTGTTCCGAGGTACGCCTTGCGTACTGTGCTACATCAGCATGACAGAACAAAACCCTGCAGCCCCAAACGAAACGTTACGCGTTTTTATCCGCAAAATTACTCAACCATCTAGGCCTCCCAGCAGTAACGCAGCACCACAGGATCATTCAGGATGGAGGGAACCTCGGGAGCTGTCTCGTCCAACCTCGGGCTCAAAGCACTCAAACACTGAATTCGGCCAGTTTGCTTAGGGCTTGGACCCGTTGGGCGTTGGAAGCCTCCATGCACAGACAATTCATAACCTCCCTGCGACCCTGTCCCAAAGCTTAATTATCCATTTCAGGTTACGAAAAGCCACCTGCTAGAATGCCAAAACGTCCTCCAAGTTTTCTGACGTGAGGGCTGAAACAAGTAGCACATCGGAGTACAGTCAACTGTAGCTGAGGGGTTTCTGTCACACCAAGGTCACCTTCTGCTGCCCCAAATTATTCGCCTTACCATGGTAAAAAAGGCACCTGTTCTGGAAATAAATTTATAAAGCCAGTTATGGAAAGAGTCAAGAGACATTTTAAGTAAAGCTGAGCTAATATGGGGGGGGAGGGAATTTTCTTGCTTTTGTGACCCTAGCTTCTTTCACCCATTCAGTGCTTGCTGTCTCCAAAGGCGGAGCTGTTCGGAATAGCTGAACAATGACACTGTGCATACAACTCACTTCACTCATTCTACTTCCACCGAGTGCTCCGAAAAGGCAAGTACTTATATTAAGGCCAGAATTCCTAGGAGTTATAGGGATCTTATCTCTGTATTCAAGAATGCAGTGCTGCTACCAGAAAGCAGAGTAGCCACAAGTATTTCTGGATCATACCACCTGAATACACCAGAAGTTTTATGCCAGAGGAAACACATGAGACATTTTGAAGGACTGAGACGAGTTCAAATAACGGTGTCCAAAATAAATATATGAATACAAACACAAACCAAAACAAACAAAAAACCCCACTCCCCCTCAGACTTCGCAAACTACTGCATTCAGGGCAATCACACAATTTTTGTTGCTAGTATAAAATTTAGGTATGCTTGATACAAATTCCATTGTGCAGGACCTAGTCAAGCTAGAAGGAAGTTCTATAAAACAGTCCATACAATTCCATACTCCAGCTTAGGGTTCTATAAATTACAACAAGAAGCGCCTCTGCATAGCCCATGCACCTTTGCACCCATATATTTGCTTCCAAAACAAACAAAAAACCTTCCCCCCATCACGAAGCAACTTCCCTACCAGTCAGCACCAACTGTGCTGGTCAACAGAAGCAACAGGACCAGTAACAGAATCACAGACTGGTTTGGGTTGGAAGGGACCTTAAAGACCATCCAGTTCCAACCCCCCTGCCATGGGCAGGGACACCTTCCACTAGACCAGGTTGCTCAAAGCCTCATCCAGCCTGGCCTTGGACACTTCCAGGGATGGGGCATCCACAGCTTCTCTGGGCAACCTGTCCCACTGCCTCACCACCCTCTTCAGGAAGAACTTCTTCCTGATATCCAATCTAAACCTCCCCCCTTTCAATTTAACCCCGTTCCCCCTTGTCCTGTCACTACAGGCCCTTGTAAAAAGTCCCCCCCAGCTTCCTGGTAGCCCCTTCAGGTACTGGAAGGTGCTATAAGGTCTCTTTACAACTCAAGCTACCAGAGCACCCCTCAAGAAGCTCTGCTACCCACACTCCTAAACCCTGACATCTGGGCAAATAAACCCTGAGATTTGTATAGCAACCACTGAGATATGCAACCAAAATGACTACTACACAAAATCAGTACGTGCTTCTTGGCTAACCTTAAAAATACCTATTGAAATCACGTACAGCTACGTTGACCTAGAAAACGCTGGCCTACAAAAATACTACTCTAAGTTCTTACTGTTTGAACTGCAGTAGTAACTTCCAGCCCCTTTCCACGTTGAGACCGTGACACACCTTCCTGGGAAGTTAACCATGCTGGCGATTAACAAATCCTAGATATTAAAAACAGATTGTCAGTTCTCCAACCGGCCTAAAACACAGTCAAAACCAGATTTAATCTACGTGAACTACAGTGAGTAGGATTGAGCTTGGACATTTACAGTCTGTTCCCTACCTCCTTCAGGCCAGCACAGAGACTAAAAAAAAAAAAAAGAAAAAACACACCGCACATTTTTTACAGCATTTTTTAAACTCAGCAGTAGATAGGAGGGACAGATTTTTAACTCTGTCTCCTCCCCCTCAAATCTGAAATTTCCCCCTCCAGGCTACAGGGAACTTTGGTGAAGATGAGAACAAGTCAGCCTCGTACTTCAGCTTCCCCATCAACGAGAGCATGCCCACTGCAGTATTCCCCCTGTCGTGATACTGAACGTTCGGCTGGTTTGGTAGGTTTGTGACGACGTAACATTCGGTATTATGGCTGAAGAACCAGACTCAGTAAAACTACCAACAGGTAAAGGCACCTGGGTTGGGGAAATCCTAA